>NC_056728.1:908294252-908474252 GCF_019279795.1 Protopterus annectens
ATTGATGTCACAGACCAGGTTGTGGTCATACTCATGGAAGTCAGTTAAAATATAAATTCATAGTGTTAAGAGAATTTGTCTGAACAGAAATTGTAAGCCTCAGAAGAACTTACTGTTCAGTGACAGGAAAGTTCTGAAAGGCTAGCTGCCCAAACTTCTCTTTTTAGTCAACTCAGTTGACTCTGACTGAAAGTTTGGGCCCATGGAAGGTACCATAAAGCTTTGGAAGCTGGACATCTGATATGTCCTATGAAATATATAACTCAAATAGTTAAGGCTACTGCAGTAGAGATCAGTATGATGAACATGAATGTATTTTTTAGCTTTCAGGATTTTAAACTAAGTTCATATGTTACTTCAGATGTAAAGAAACACCGACAGTACCACAGCTAGGAGATTTATTTAAGTAGAACAGTACAAACAGTACACAGATTAGCACTTTCAGGGATCAACCCCTTCATCAGACAACTGTTGAAATTTCACACTTCCTTAAATACTTGAAACAGTCACATGATGATGCAGGCAATTACCCTAATCAGTGGTGTTATTGAGGTAGGTAAAAATCTTAGATTTCATAGATTTACTTCTAAGTACTCTAGTACTGAAATTGACTTCTTGACTAATAGACGCCTAAAGGATAGGATCCTTGAACACTACAGAGACATCAGAAACATTAAAGAAAGTAGTGCTATTGCCATGCATACTAAGACTACAGGACCAAAACATATCTACAAATTTTTAGTTTTACAGATATTGTCTGAGAAACAGAGGTGGGGTAATTTATCTAATGATACAGAAGCTGCCGAACAGAGATGGATCATACAATTTAATGCAGATAAACCCCCAGGTTTGAATCAAATGGTGTCGCTTAAACCGTTTTTAAAAGCTCGACCACTGAGGCATTGAGTTTTTTGTATGGCACGTCCAGTATATATATATATATATATATATATATATATATATATATATATATTTTTTTTTTCACAATTTCATAATTTTATACTTATGCATGTCTATATGCTGGTTTTATGTGTACGTCAATACTTAAGTATATTTTAGCATTCATTTATATATTTTTCACTATTTATATAATGCCTATATACTCTTAGCAAGGCGCATGCATTAGCACATGTACTCATTGGTATCAAGTCAGATGTATTTTTATATACATATATATTTTTTATAGATATATTTCATATATTTTTCTATGCATGTTTTAACAAAATTATTAGCTTGGATAAGGAATGTGTGATATATGATATTCTTATTGCATTATTTAGTTTTATATTTTTTATTCTGCATTGGCAACTGTGTTTCTCTTTAACAGTGATTAGGGTAATTGCCTGCATCATCATGTGACTGTTTCAAGTATTTAAGGAAGTGTGGAATTTCAACAGTTGTCTGATGAAGGAGTTGATCCCTGAAAGTGCTAACCTGTGTACTGTTTGTACTGTTCTACTTAAATAAATCTCCTAGCTGTGGTACTGTCGGTGTTTCTTTACATTTGTAGTTCCTTATTTTCCACTGACAGTTTTGTGCCTAGAGAGGACTCTGTGCATCCACTTAAGTTCATATGTTGAAGTTTTTTTGTGTATCTTTTTGGAATGTGGAGAAGTTTATGGTTAACCTTCCTTCTTCTGAGTTAAAGAACTCATTAAATGCTTCCGTGATATCTATTTCTCCAATGAATAAGGATATTTTAAAATGAGCCTATGATGCTGCTGACTCTTCTTCCAGATCTAGGTCACTTTTGATGAAATTTGCTTGGCATCACTCTCAAAATCTTCCTGATGTTTAATCTGAGATTTTACATTCTCAGAAATAAAGAGACGTGTGTGGTGTGTTTGGTCTCTCTACAGCACAGGTACTTATGGAAAAACGAATTATCGGACTGACTGTCCTTTTTCACAGCAAATAATAGTTTTCCTCTTCTTTCGCTCCTTTTTCTAACAAACAAACAAACTATTTTAAGCAGTATGGTATAAGGCATAAGGTTTTAGAAATGGAAAAGAGGCTCATTAAAGAAAGGTTACTGAAAGTAAAGAACATTCATAGGGTCATAGAATTTTACTAGGCTAATGGCCCTAGAGCCCTTACAAGCCTAGTGATAGTTATCCCTAGTTTCCCCAATTATCAGTGGTTAAGTGAGTGAAGTTTGCAGATGTAAGGGTCTATGGTAGTTATCACCAACTTCCTCTGTCCAAGACAGACATGAGCATCACCCTCAGGAGTGAATTTGCAGTCACCCATCTATTATCTATTGATCTAGGTTGCATTTGAAGAGGGTCGGGGAGGTGCTCTGTTTCACATGAACTGGAAGCATATTCCAGAGAAGTGGCAGTCTGTCAGAGATATATCTGTCTCTCCAGTATAACTTATTCATGTCAGAGGCTAGGTTAAGATCCTTGGAGCAAGAGACCCTTGTGCAGTTTGATTTACAAATGTGTAGCATTCCCATCAGAGCTGGGTCAGAGACTGCCCTGTAAACCAGGCACAGGTCACCCCTTAGCAACCTGTAGGAGACAGAATAGAGTGACAGGGTTTCAGTCTTTCCATGTAAGCCTTGTTTTGTGTACTCTGTAATTTCTTGGTGAAAAACCTCTGTGGGATCTCCAATTGTTGCAGGTGTCTGGTGAGGAACATTCAAAAGGGAGCATTGTGCTCCATTATTGGACTGATGAGGGCTGAGTATAATGGAATTACAACATCCGTAGATCTAGATGTGATGCCTTTACTTATGAGATGTGTCACATAGAAGGATTTCCTTACTACTGTGGATACATGCTGGTCAAAGTTTAGGTTGCTATCAACGTGAGTACCCAGATCACGTACAACTGGGTCTACACTTGTGGGAGGGGTGCTATCTATAATGTAATTAACAGGGATGCCAGCTTTCCCAAAGGGAATAACAACACTTTTTTTTGCATTTATCTTTAATCTGTGGCTTTGGCACCAATCATGTGTCTGTGTTAACCCTGTCTGCACTATATTAACATCATTGGGGGACTTAGTGATTGCTCCCAATTTGCAATCATCAGTGAACTTGGTGAGAAATAAATTCCAAACAGTAAGGGGCCCAGCACAGAACCCTGTGGTACACCACTGACGGCCAGTCATTTGCTAAAGGTGAAGTCACCCACTTTAACAGTATGTGCCCTGTCGATGAGCCAGTTGGCTTTCCATTTGGTAATATAGGTGTTAAATCCCATTTGGGAGAGTTTCTCTATAACACCTGAGTGGAGGATTGTGTCAAATGCCTTAGCTAGGTCAAGATAAGTGGCATGCACATTCTTTCCCTTGTCCAGGGCCTTGGTGACTTTCTCGAAGAAGTCGTCTATGTTTAACAGGCATAATCTACCTTTAACGAATCCAAACTGGGTAGGGTCCAGAGTTTGGAGATTACCTATCTCCTTGGTAATAAGGTCCATAATGATTCTTTCCATGGCCTTGCAGATGAGGCTAGTCAAGCTTATGGGCCTGTAATTCCCAGGGTCTTGATGGTCCCCCTTTATGCAGAGGGATTACTGTTGCTGTCCTCCATTCTGCTGGAACACAGCCAGTTCACAGGTTGTAGTTAAACAGGTATTCAAGTGGGCCTGCTAGGTCACGTTTTAAGTTGTTCAAAAGGCAACCTGGGATGTTGTCTGGTCCCATTGATGCAGTGTTTTAGGCCTTGGAGACCACCAAGATGACCTGCTCTCTTGAGATAATAGGCTGAGGAATGGTGGTAGGTATACTTTGGGGGGTGACTGGAGGGGACAGTGGGGTGAAGTTTGCTCCAAATCTATCAGCTAGCAGTTTGGCTATTACCTCCAGTTGAGTATGGATGGTGTCATCCACAACCAGTTCAGCACATATTTGGGTATTTTCTTTTAGATTTTGGACATAGTCAAAGAATGCCTTGTGATTATCCTTAGCTAGAAAGGCTATTTTTGCTTCATAATTAGCTTTGGAGGACTTAACAAGATCTCTAATTTGTTTGTTTAAGCTAGAGAGGAATTTCGTCCTCAGCTGAACCAGTTCCTTCATTTTCTTGGACATTAGTTTCTTTCTCTTATTAGATAGCCTGTTTATACTAGGGGTCCACCGGGGTGGCTTGTTTTTTTTTTTTTTGGCAAGACCTGATTTTAACCCACTCAGGTACAGTTGATTCTATACAACTGCTTAAGTGGTTATACAGAGCATTGGTGTACACCTCTGCATAAGAGTCCTTGCTATCTGTGTTTGAGGGGGCTTTGGAACTTCTTATACCATCACCTAGTAGGAAGTAGTTTGTCTTTGAAAAATTATTATGCATTTTTGAGCTTGATGGGGTATCTGTTCTTATAATTACATCAAACAAGATGATTTATGGTTTGATCTTAGCAGGGAGGACATCCCACGGGGGAGGGTGTGGTGCTCTCCCATGTTAGTAAGTATTATGTCCAGGACATTTGAGCCTCTTGTGGGTGCGCTGACTAGCTGTTCCAGAGCATTTGCATTGACAAAGTCCAAGAAGCTGTGAGCCAGCATATTTGTGATCATGTATGTTTCCCAGTCGATAGTAGGATAATTAAAATCACCCATGGGCAAGGTGTTGGGCTGCATGGCAAGTGACTCTAGTAAGTCCAGGTATGCAGTATGCTTTTCCTGTTTAATGATGGGGAACCTATAGCTAGCTATGATGTGGTAGGGAGCTTTGCCTATAGTTAACTGGACATGGAGTAGCTCAAGAGAGTCATACTGTTTGATCAGTCTTGAGGTGTCCTTATCCTTAATGAAGATGGATACACCTCCTCCTTTAGTTCGTTCACTCTACGTTTGTAGTTTGAATGTATGGAAGGTGTTGTAGCCCTGCATGGCTGGGGTGCTTTCCTCTCAGTTAGCAAGTTTACCTGCCTGTTCAGTCTCCAAACCCTGGAAACCTTTCTGTTTCTGACACTCCATCCTTCTTACTGGAATCAGACTGTTTCAGAGAGTTTGGTTCTAAAGGTAATCCAAACAGGATGTAATACTTCAGTGGGATTCCCCCTCCTTTCCATTGGATTCCCCTTGCTCGGGGAACCAGATTTCTCTATTTCTTCCCATTATATACAGAATGCTGTCTCAAAAGAGTCATAGAACCAGTATATCTTTCAATCATCCAAGCAAAGATTATTTTTCAATAATTTTTCCAGTTTTCAAACCAGAAGGATCCTCTGGACCAGTGCTAGAACTTTCTGGTCGACTCTAAACCCTTATGTTTAGACTTTGAAGTTCAAGATGTTATCACTTCACTATCTTATTTATTATTTTTTATTTATTTGACATCTGTTGACCAGGTTTGTCCAACTGGGCCGGAGCCCTTTTTCAGTGGAGACCCGGGTAGAAAAGCTCCACAAAATAAGTACATAGACATAAACAGTAACATGAAGCTGAGAATACATAATAAAAATCAAAATGATTGAAGACTATAACTAGTACAATACAGAGTAAAAATAATAGAAAGTAGTTACATTCTTCATCTTCAGTCATTCGGCACAATAACTTCAGAGGGTAGAACTTACTATACATCTGTAGGACTCAAGTAGAATCTTTAAAAGCCATACAAGGTCTTAGAGGTAGACTAGACCTAGTTAGGGCTAAGTCAATGTACAGTTAGGAGTACAGACGGAAGAAAGAAAGGTGGTAAAGTGACAGAGAGGTGTACAGTAAGGGAAAGTCAGTCACTGAGGATGATTACAATGACAAATCAATGTATTGTTTAGATGCTTTTACAACTGCTCTGAACTGGTGTCGGAACTTAATATTACAAATGTCCAGAGGAAGTTTATTCCAGTATTGGGCTAGGAAATAGCTGTAAAGGTTCTGACCTATTTTTGGTTTTAGGCTTGTAGTAGTAGTAGTAGTAGTAGTAGTAGTGGTAATATTAGGAGATTTTGTTCAGAGCTATGAAGAGATCTTGGTGGGGAGTAGGGCATGATGATAGAGGTAATACTGGGACAGAAGGAGGGCAGATACAGTATGGAATGGATTATCTGAAGCTGAGAGAGAAATAAGTTGTGAGGAAGCTCTAGTCAGTTTAACCTTTTGAGAGCTAGGTAGCGATGTGAGTGGTAGGGGTGTTCAGCAGCGAATTTGGCCACTTTGTTGTAGGTGGATTCTTCTTTTGAAAGTAGAGTGGTTTGTAGGTTGGTGTGGATCTGAGAGCCATAGAGTAGGATGGGTAGTAGGTAGGTATGGGATAGGGCAATCCTAGCTTTACTGAATACAAATCTTTTGTTCCTGTAAAGGAGCCCAAGTTTTTTGGGGGTTTTCTTAATATTACTGAGAACGTGCAGGTCAAATTTCAGCTGGTCATCAATAATGACCCCAAGTAGTTTGGTGTGTGTTTCCACTGTGATAGGTGTATTATTATAGGAAGTGATTGAGAATGAAGGTTTAAGGTGATGTATTGTTTTGGGAATGAAGAACAGAGGTTTAGTCTTTTTTGGGTTTAGCATTAGCGGTTCTTGCTGAGCCAGTTTTCAGTAGATAAGAAAGAGTTCTGTGTTGTAAAACTTAAGTCAGAGAGGGTATCAGCTATGGTGATAACTGTGGATTTGTCTGCATATTGAACAAGTGATGACTGTGGACAGGAAGTAGACAACAGATTGGTAAATATATTAAATAGCAGTGGGCCAAGGACTGAACCTTGGGGAACACCCATTTTTACTGGAAGTGCAGGAAAGATAGCAGAAAGCCATTTAACAGATTGAAAATGGCCATTTAGGTAGCTAGTGAACCAGGAGATAGTAGAGATGGATAGGTTGAGTTCAGAGAGTTTGTTCAAGAGGAGGGGGTGTCAAATACAGTGTCAAAAGCCTTGGAGAGATCAAGAAACAGGCAAGAGACCAATCTGTTTTGTTCTCTAGTTTGTGAGATGGTGTCAATGAAGGAAATGAGGGCAGTGGGGGTGCTATGTTTAGGATGGAAGCCATGTTGAGTGGGGGTAATTAGGTTCTCTTATAAGAGGTAGTGAAGGATTTGTTTGTGTACGTATTCCTCCAAGATTTTAAAGAGAGTGAATAGAATTGCAGTGGGCCTAAAGTTGGAAAGTTCAGAGGAGTTATCTCCTTTAAGAATGTGTAAAGTATAGAATTGTTTCCAGATTGCAAGTACTTTGGATT
Organism: Protopterus annectens; assembly: GCF_019279795.1. NCBI lineage: Eukaryota > Metazoa > Chordata > Ceratodontiformes > Protopteridae > Protopterus > Protopterus annectens. The sequence continues at coordinate 908,301,380 of NC_056728.1, forward strand.
CTGTAATAGAGTGGTTAATGAGTATAGAGATGGGGAGGGCAAGGGAGTTGGCTGCTTTTTGTAGAAAGAGTGGAGGAAGATCATTCATCGATGGGGAGCAAGGCTTACGTTTTAGAAGCAGGGATTTAATGTAGTTAGTAGATACAGTTTTGAGAGAAAAGGCCAGAGAGGTGTTAGAGGTTGTAGGAGGGCTGGTGGGAAGGGTAGTGTCTGTGTTGTAGTTGGACTGGTTTGTTAATTTGCTGATAGTGTCAATGAAATAGGAGTTGAAGTTGGTAGCAGTTTGTAGGGGTGTGTTTATAGGGCAAGATTGGGGGGAGGAAGGGTTGCCTGGATGAAGAATTTGGTTGATAGTATGCTAGAACGTCTTAAGATTGTCTAGGTGTGTGGTCGGAGAGTTGGTATAGTAGTTTCTCTGTCACGGAACATGGATTTCTTTGAGGTTGCAAAGTTGTTTATACTGTAAGAGGTGGGAGGAAACTTTGGTTTTGGTCTATAGCTTCCAAGCCTTGTCCATCTGTACCATTAAAGAGCGTGTGGTGTTGGTTATCCAAGGGGATATGACTGAATTTATCCTAACAGTGCATAGAGGGGTCAGGGAGTTGAGTATGTTAAGGAATATGAAGTTAAATTTAATTACAGGTTCATCAAGGGGAAGTTGCCTAAGGAATGACCAATTAATGGCTGAAAAATGGCTATTTAACATGTTGGAGTCAAAGTTGGATAGTTTGTGACAAGCTATGATCTTATGTGGTCTGCTACAGTGTGGGGTGAAACGAAGAACTTTCATTGCACAGTAGTCGCTAACAACATCGGTTAGTGCTTCAGGAAGTGATATTTCTGGGAGTGAGAGACTAGAATCCAGTCAAGAAGAGAGGAATGGTTAATAGATTTGATAGTATAAGCAGGAGTAAATATTAGTTAGGTGAAACCATGTAAATTAATATAGGAGGTGGGAGATTATGAGGAGATGGGTAACCAGATAATGTTGACATCTCCCAAGACTATTGTTTCATTACATAGGTGTTGGGAGAGCCAGGATATGATACTTTCTAGTGCAGTGATACTGTCTCCAGGGGAATGTAAATTGCGGCTATGTTAATTGAGTTGTGGGCATTAATTTTACAGTTTGCGATAAGCAGTTCTGCTGGAGAGGCAGGGGGAGGGAATAGTTAGAGGGGTTACTCAGAGGTGGTTGGAGAACATGATAGCAACTCCACCTCCATCTTGTACCACCATTCCCTCTACTACTTTACATGGTAAAGCTGGATCTAAAAGATGCCTATCATCACATTCCTATTGTCAGGCATTTCATAATAATAGTAGTAATTCATAATAGTAGTAAAACCTTGTAGGATGTTACTGTAGCCCATGACAGTGGCATTCTGTATTGTGGCCAATCACTTTGTTCATAGCATTATGAAGTGGTTCACCATCTAAGTCTGGCGTAGTGGGTGTTCCAGCTGCTTGAATTTCAGAAACATGCAGACAGGGACTCAAATGGCTGTAAACCCATCTGATCATCTGCTCATGCTCAAGACTGAATGTGTGTCCAGCAACACAGCTGCCCCACCATCTGCTTGTTTCCTAGAAAACAGATGCAAGCAAGTGCTTACTGTGGACCAGGTAAGTGGACTAAGGGAGATGGGAGGGTGCTTTTAGGTTTAGGTAGGGGGACCAGGAATGAAGTGGGGACTACAATGTGAGGACAGAGATTTTAGGTTTAGGGAGCAATAGAAATAATAGTGTTAGGGAGTGGGCAGGGATTTAATGTTTTACGGAATGTTGGGGACTTTAGGGTTGGGGATGGGGATTTTAGGTTTAGAGAGAGAGAGAGAGATTATGAACCAGAGTGGGAAAGGGATTTTAGGTTTAGGGAGAGGAAAGGGGATTTTAGGTTTAGGGAGTGATAAGAATGTTAGAGTTAGGGAGGGAGGGTGGGAATTTTAGGTTTACTGAGCCATAGTGAGCAAGAGGTGTAAGGAATTTAAGTTTAGGGAGTGATCTGGAATGAGAAGGAAAGTGGAATGTAGATTTTTGGAGCAATTGGGACTTCAGGGTTAAGGAGGGGGGCAGGGAATTTAGGGTTAGGGATCTTCATTTATGACATGCTTTATGATGATGATAATTTTTGTTATTTATGCATGTGTGTGTGTAGTAATAAACATGATTTTTGTTCTGTGACAAGTTTGTGCCTGAAAAATGGGAAAAGAGTAGCCTACTCCTCTAATGGGTAAATAGCTGCATACATGTTAGCACACTGTGTGTGTGTGTGTGTGTGTGTGTGTGTGTGTGTGTGTGTGTGTGTGTGTGTGTGTGTGTGTGTGTGTTTGTAAAAGTGGCCCACTCCTCTAATGTGGTAAATAGCTGTACATGTGTTAGAACACTCTGTGTGTGTGTGTGTGTGTGTGTGTGTGTGTGTGTGTGTGTGTGTGTGTGTGTGTGTGTGTGTGTGTGTGTGTGTGTGTGTGTGTGTGTGTGTATGCATAATATCTTTCAACTTTTACCTCCAGAGTTACGGACAAAAAAATAATTAGGTAAGATCCTCCTTATTAGATACTCTTTCTGGTACTATTAACTCAAAATAATTTCCAAATTTAGGAGGGATATAACAAAAGTCTGAAAACAAATTAGAGGTATTTCCCCAAATTCAGGAGGGATGAAAGGTATGTGTGAGCATGTGTATTGGACCTTCATGGTTTAAGACTGAAAGTGGATTACTTTTTAGTTTCATTAAATAAATTAAATACATATGTATGCACACACACACACACACACACACACACACACACACACACACACACACACACACACACACACACACACACACACATAACAGGATGGATGAGGGTTACTAAAGGCATTTAGTGCCTTCAGAGGAACCCAGCTGTGAATCCCCCCACCCCCGCTAACTGCCTTTTTGTTGTAACTAGTGCTGATGGTAGATGCAAGCTCAAATGATGTGCTAACAGCTTGTCTTTGTATTCTAAATGGATCAGTTTGCATAACTTGTGAATGTTCTTTTTTGTCATTTAATGAGAATGTTTACTACAGATGTGGCCTATGCTGACACACATTTGGGTATGAAGATGATTTGTGATTCAATGATTTAGACCTAAACTAGTTGAAAAATGTACATAAAATGTATATAAAATCTGAGGGTAATGCTACTCAATGCTAGAAGTCTAAACCTCAAAATGCACTCACTCAAGGCACTCCTTAAAATGGAGAACATCAACATCTGTGCAGTGACAGAGACCTGGTTCAAAGCTCCAGAGAGCACCCCTGCATTACCAGGCTATAATTCATACCACACCTTTCGGCCACCTAACCCAGAACGAAGCAGTAAAGGTGAAGGCGTGTACATATTCATTAAGGATATCCACACCTCCAGGCTAGTTGCACAGCATAATGCATCCGAGATTATCCAAGTGCAACTAACTCTGGGCAAGATCACAATCCAAATTGTAGCTTGCTACAGACCCCCCACCATGCCCCAGGATTCCCACTCCTCATTTCTTGATACACTGGAAATTATTAGGGTACAACCTAACACCCTAATAATGGGCGATTTAAACTACCCCACCATTAACTGGGAAAACTACTCATGTACCAACTCTTTTGCTCAACGTTTTCTGGAATTCATAAATCCCAATGCCTTGGATCAACTTATTCACACCCCCACCAGGGGCAGCAATATCCTAGACCTGGTCATTACCAACATGGGCAACCTGTGTTCCACACCAGAGGTCAATTCCTCATTGGTCAGATCGGACCACAAGCTAATCACCCTAGACATCCACATCCTGTCCGCACCCCCAATTAGGGAAACCACCGTAAAAAGCTTCTCCAAAGCCAACTTCACACTTCTTAAGACAGAAGTGGCAAACTTCATGACACCCATGCAGACAGACAACAGAGGTATGACTGCTGAATCCTGCACAAATGCACTTTATAAGCACATACATGAGGGCATGGATCATGCTATCCCTAATACAACCAAGATGCTATGCTCCAAAAAAAGGAAGTTTTGGGTGATAGAAAAGTTTAGAGATATCAGCACAAGAGATGAGTAGAGTCATTGACATACTGTATGAGGGAGGAGGTGTTGCAGGAGGAGTAAAGAAGATTGGTGAAGATGTTGAAGAAGATGGGGCCAAGGATTGAGAGGGACACCTGCTTTGGATAGGTAGGAAAGGGGAGCAAGCAGATTGCCATCTGACAGACTGGAGCCTATTTGATAGATAGCTTGAGAACCAGTGAATAGTAAAGGGGGAGAGATTAATTTATTTTTATTTATTATTTATTTATTTATTTATTTACATTTGTTTACCTGGAAATTCTGACTGGACGCAGGACCTTTATTAGCGGATGCCCGGGGAGAAAAGCTCCACATCATGTACATGGTAAATATAAATACAAAGTTGCAGCAATAGTAAACAACATTACAGGTTGTTGGCTTTAATACAATAACAAGATATTGATTATCAACAGTATATACAGTAAATGTTGCAAGTTAAGATAGTTTCTTATCATTTGTAATATTAGTAACAAAGCTGTCAGACAAGATTTTAAAGTATGTAAAGACAACTAGCTAATTCTGACTGTGGTTAGTAGTGGCGGTAGTATAGTTGGGTTAAGAGTCTAGGTGGGTGGGGAAGGTAAGGGTGGGGGTGTTAGTCTGGATTAGAACAAGGACAAAGCCAGTGCAAATTTAAGTGAAATTTGAGCATAGTCTTGAAAAGGCTGCTGGAAGGTAGAGTAGTTGTAGAGGGCGGAAGATTGTTCCAAAGTTTAGATATGGTACATGAAAATATGGCTTCTCCTGTTGAGTTTTTGGGTTTGATAACAGTGAGTTGATTTTTGTTGCTTGATCTTAGGGGCCTAATGGAGTGATAGGGTTGGAGAAGGGTTTGAAGGGAAGGGATGTTAAGGGGGTGGCTAATAAGTTTATGCGCGAGGGTGAGTTAATTAAAGTGAAAGAGTTGTGGGAGTTCTAGCCAGTTTAGTTTTTAAGGGAGATACAATGGTGGCTGCATTAGGAGGTTCCAGTGGCAAATTTAATAATTTTGTTGCAACAAGTATCCAGGTTGTATAGGTCTGTCTGTACAAGGTTGGTAAATATTGGGTATGCACAGAGTAGGGTGGAGATTAGCTGGGAATTGGCTATGGAGATTCTAGCCACCTTGGTAAGGATTAGATTAGATTAGATTAGATTAGATTAGATTAGATTAGATTAGATTAGATTAGATTAGATTAGATTAGATTAGATTAAGGTCAGTAAATTTAGAACGTAGCTTGGAATGGGAGACAGTATCAAATGTATTACTCAACCTCATCAACTTCTTTGAGTCAGTCACCAGAGCTGTGGATGAAGGCAAGGTGATTCATACAGCCTACCTTGATCTGGCCAAGGCCATCGATACCATTCCCCACTCAGGAATCATAGAAAAACTGACTAAGATAGGCATCAACCCCTACATCACTAGGTGGGTTGCAAACTGGCTCACAGATAGAACCCACAGTGTGAAAGTAGCTGACTCCAAGTCAGACTGTCGACCAGTCATGAGTGGACTCCCACAGGGTTCGGTCCTGGGTCCTCTCCTGTTTGGTATCTACTCCTCTGAAGTCCAGGCCAACACGAAGAGACTCTGGCTGAAAAAGTTAACAAATGATTGCAAGATGGGAGCTATTATTGACTCCTCAAGTGATGTTGACATCCTACAGAAAGGCCTCACTGAGACCAACAACTGATGTCATAACCATGGCCTTAAGCTCAATGCCAGAAAATGTGTTGTCATCCCCTTTGGGAAAAAACCCGGTTTCCATGAATTACCACATTGATGGTAGTCCACTGAACACAGAAGGTGCTATAAGAGATCTGGGAACACAAGTTGACAGCAACCTTTCTTTTGACCACCACATTGCCACTGTTGTCAGAAAGTCCTTCTATGTGGCACATCTCATTACTAAGGGTTTTGCATCCAGGAAGAAAGAGGTCATTGTCTCCCTCTACTCTTCCCTCATTAGGCCAATCATTGAATACAATGCCCCATTTGGCATGTACCTCAATAGACATCTGCAACAACTGGAGAGGCCACAAAAGTACCTCACAAAGAGGATCCTAGGCCTTAGGCACTCGTCCTATATGGACAGACTCAAAAAACTCCCAACTATTCTCTGTCTGATATAGTCTACTTAGAGGCGATCTCTGCTTGACTTACAAAGCCATGTCTGACCCAGCTCTGTTAGAAATCCTACATCTAAAGAAATCCCTCCACACCACATGCTCCAGAGACCTCAACCTCATTACCACAATCAACAGAACAAGCTGGAGGGACAGGTTCATAACCCAGAGACTGTCCATGCTATGGAACAGACTTTACATGTCAAACAGAGCACCTCACTGTGTGACTGTCCCTCTTCAAGAGAAATCTGGATGAGTGGATGGGAAACAGAAAATTCAGCCTCGAGATCACTCCAGTGGCTCTACTCGACAGAGGCACTGGGAACTAAGGTTGGGTGGCATGATGCCAGGGTAATCCTATGGGCTAGGCTTACCTATGAAAGATTTAGAGATGTTGAGAAAGAGAAAGACACAAGGAGGTTTTTGTCCCTGGCTTCAGCAAAAGTGTGAGTGAAGGATAGGATGGCAGTGGAGGTGCTGTGGTATGGCCTAAACCCACATTGAGTGGGGGGTCAGAAGATTTTCATTAATAAGGTGAGTTAAAAGCTGACTGTGAATACATTTTTCGAGGATGTTGGACAGAGGAGATAGGATGGCAATGGGTCTGTAGTTGGAGGGCTCAGTGAAGTTATATCCTTTGTGAAGTGGAATGGTGTAGAAAGATTTCCAGATGTCAGGACAGTAGATTCTTGGATAGGTCTATTTATTAGGATAGAGACAGGATAGGCTATTGAATGAGCAGAGCATTTAAGAAAGAGGGGGAGGGATGGCATTGGTAGAGGGAGAACAAGGTTTCAGATTTAGTAGAAGTGACTTGTAGGCTGTGGTGACAGGGTTAAGAGAGAAAAGGGTTGTGTTGTATGTGCAGTGAGTGTTGTGAGAGTGGTTATAGCTTTGGGAGGGTTGAGTAAATTTTTGAATAGATTCGATGAAGTGGGTTGGGGGTGGTAGGTTGACCTGGACTTAAGATTTTATTGACGGTGTGCCAGAAGTTTTTGGGGATAGATTTTTTGGGAGAACTGGGGATTATAAAAGTAAGTTTTCCTGTCTTTGTTAATTGATGTTTTTGCTAGATTTCTTAGTTCTTTATATTTTTGTAGGAATGTTGCCGATTTAGTTTTCAGCCATTTATTTCCAATTTTGTCTCGTTCTTTCATGAGAGATAGGGTGTTTTTGGTGAGCCAAGGTGAATAGCTGGCTTTGATTCTCACATTTCTAAGAGGAGCTAAAGAGTCAAGTATATCAAGAAAAATGCGATTAAAGCGTAGAATGGCTTAATTAAGAGGGAGGTACTTAAGGAAGCCCCAGTTTATGGAAGACAGCTTGTTACTGAAGGTTTCAGTATTGAAAGAAGAAAGATTGTGACTCTCCACAATGGTGGAATATATGTATTTGGGAAGAGTGATGTTAAACTTGGATAGGGAGGTGGTCACTTAGGGAGTTAGGCAGGGCTCTGGGGTCATGATATAGGGTGGGGTCAGAGGTAAGAATCCAGTCTAAGGTGGTACCTTGGGTATTGTTGTTATTGAAGCGGGTAGGTGTTGTGATAAATTTATGGAAGCTGTGTAGGATGATTTGAAGGGAGGGAGAGTTAGAGGATAGTTTTTGCTAGTCAACATTTATGTCACCTAGTAGTAAGGTCTTATAAGGGATATTAATATAAATCCATGCTAGAATAGATTCAAGGATGGGAATGTTGTTTCAAGGTGGGATATAGATAGAGGCAATGGCGAATTTCTTATGGGGGTTGTGGTGACAGTTTAGAAGTAGTAGTTCAGCTGGTTGAAAGTCAGGCAAAGATACTGGCAGAGGGTTAAGCTGTTCAGAATACATAAGTGCGACACCGCCACCTTTTTGGTGGTTCTATCTTGGTGATAGATTTTGTAGTGGGGAGGTAGTATTTTAGTGTTACAAATATGTGGTTTTAACCAAGTTTCAGATAGGGCCAGGATATGTGGTGACTGGTGGGTGATCCAGGACTGTAGTTCTGTAACTTTATTAGGTAGACTTTGTATGTTAATAGTAAAGACAGAGAGATGTTCAGTGAGACAGGTGTTTGTTGTGATTCAGTTAGATGGGCCTGGGTAGGGGTGGATGTCGCCGAATGATAGTAAATCATTAGAAAAATTGGAAGGTTTATTTGCATAAAAGTAAAAGCCATTGGGTTTGTATTTAGATTTGAAGGATGTGATAGAGACAGAGAAAGTTTATATTTTGATGAGATGTGTGAAGGAAGAGTTAAAGAGAGAAGGGCAAATTAGGAAGGGCAGGGTGGGTTCCTTGTGGAATATAGGAGAAGTGTAGGTTGAGGATGAATGTGAAAAGTTAAGGAGTGCATGATAGGAGGTAAGTAAAGAGAGGTACATAGGCAGGATTGATGTGAGGTAGAGGGGGACATGGTTTGAAATGAGATAATGATAGTAGAAGGATGATGGAGAGCTAGTTAAATATGTGTGGGGAAGAGGTTATTTACTAGGGAGGACAGGGGTGAGAAATAAGATGAAAACAATGAATAGTGAGTATTAAGGAGAGATTAATTTACAAGGTAGAGAGGAGTGAGCGAGAAGGGAGCATTAGTAAGTTAAGGGAAGATGGAGTAAAAGGCTGGAGGTATGCTAAGATGCTGTGAGTGTGGGGTAGATAATGAGAGGGAGGGGGATGAGAGAGTGGGGTTGTGGTCTGGGTAGGTATAAACAGTAATTGATATATTAGTGGATGTAGGGGAGGGATAGGAAGCTATTTGGAGAGGAGTGGTAAGCGGTTTACAGGGGACAGCTGTAATTGGATAAGTGGGGAGAGTGGGAGTGGTTGGATACGAGGTGTAGCCACTATAAATGAATGAAAGTGGGGGTGGGTGAGAATGGGGGTAGAGCAGGGGAGCAGAATGAGCCCAACATAGTGAGGGTGAATGGAGCGAGTTGGGCCAGGAAACGGCAGTCACCACAAAAAAAAAATCAGCAGGCCAGGAGGGAAATATTAAGGAGCACACAGTGAGAGTCAGCGGGTTAGTAGAAGAGGTGGGGATGTGTAGGCAGAGATAGAAGATATGTTATAGTGAAGTATACACATACACAGGTATTCGCAGTAAGATAAAAACAGTTAAAAGGAAACCACAAACTGAAAACAAGAGAGTATATCTAACTAAGAGAGTTGGCACTAGGGTAGTGACTAACTTATTGATGTCAGAGAGAGACAAATTGCCAAGGATTTTAACAAAGAGGTGAGTGTTGGGGGGGTCAGTGGTATGCAGGTAGCCTTTACAGTAGAAAAAGTAACACTAATTTATGGTATGAGCTTGAGTTTAAACTGGCTATGCAGTAGAGCACAGGAGTTATTCCAGGAGTTGGATCAGTATCTGTAAAGAAACTAGAAGCAGTCTGGAAGGAAGACACTTCATTCTTAAAACCTAGGGAAAGAGGAGGGGAGAGAGTGTGTTGAATATAGGAGCTAGGGAAAAACAAAAATAACAGAGGTACTACAAGCAGCTACTGATAACAGCTAGAGAGGAGATAGTTGAGATAAAATATGAAAAAATAAATAAATTAATTAAACATATATATGTTATTAGCTTTACAGATTACAGCAGTAAAAATGTGAGACTGAAGTTCAGTTACTTACTTCCACTATAACACTTTCACATAAAAATGGTAAGCTATTAACCATGATGCCTTAGTGTAAAACAACTATGACAATAAAAATGTCTGCTGTATTTCTAGTAATATACCTGTGCCGTTTTGTAGTTTAAATAATCCAAGTGACTGAAATAAGAGAATATAGCTAAGTCGATTACTGGGAAAGTGCGACTTTTACTCCATTTTCAGTGGAGGCCCAGAGAGAAAAGCTCCAAATTATTGTAAAACATTTTAAGAACAATAATTTTACAATCTTCAAAAAAAAATCTGCAGTTTAAATAATTGAGTCCATGTCAGTTATTGTAGCCCTGTCACTACACTACAGGCATATCAGTTTGTAGAAGGGATGATGTGCCACCATGTGACCTTGACTTAGTTTCCCTGTTTGAACTACTCATAGCCTATAGCTGTGTCTAGGTACATTGATAGCCATTTTGATCATATGCAACAGATGTGTGGTTGCACCCTGCAATCCTGATCTTTAGGTGCCATTGGCCTGTCCTTCATAGATGAGCATGTACCTATGGTCTTGGTCCAGACACAAGGGGCCACTGATACCCTACACCTGCATATCAGTCAAGCAGTAGCTTTCCCTGTAACATCTGATGGGGTTAGTCTCCAGTGATGGCAGCACTCACAAATACATGCCCAATTATGGCACCATGGATACAGCCAATGATGTACCTGCAGCCTTTGCTGTGCATACACACACACACACACACACACACACATATATATATATATATATATATATATATATATATATATATATATATATTAAAGAAGAACGAAAGCACGCTCAAAAATCTGTTCCAGTGTGAAGTCTTTTATTTAGAAGTTTTTGTTGTTTTATATATACATACATACACACACACACACACATATATATATATATATATATATATATATATATATATATATATATATACTTGTGGTCCTAGGATGTGGTGTAATGTTCTCCCCATGTACTGATCTGCATCCTCAACCATGGTCCTGATCTGCATTTCTCCCCAGTCAAATGTGAATGCCTTCTGGACCACTACTGTTTATTGTCTTTCTTCCGACACATCTTCCAGGTTTGTGTTACCTGCCGATATGGTCATTCTACCCAGCCACAGCTGAATTAATTTTTATAGGTGGCTGGAGACATCCAAGACATGAGCCCTTTGTGGTCCCATTATCTCTTTTAATAGATATCACACATTTACTCAGACAGACAGACACACTCTCTCTCGCACACACACACACACACACACACACACACACACACACACACACACACACACACACACACACACACACACACACACACACACACACACACACACACACACACACACACACACACACACACACACACACACACACACACACACACACACACACACACACGCACACACACAGATTCATACAGTACAGGCTGCCTTAGTGTATCCCTGTCTGCTGACTGCCTGTACTGTTTTACAATAGATTGCAAACTCAGTTATGTTGCTCCTATAGTCTGCACTGTCAGTAAAAAAAAATTTCTAGGTACCTGAGTTCTGTTACTAGTGGTAGTGGGTTGCCATCTGTAGCAGTAATAACAGGATCTGGGGAGAGCTGTACGGTACTCCATTGGAGTCAGATCTTTTAAAGGAGAAATAGCCCACTCAACTGAATTTTTTTGGGTTGTATTTGTGAGTCAATTTAGTATCCAGCAAGTTACTTAGGCTCATAGTTTGCTACAAGGTTAACAACCACCAGGGTCTTTACAAGCCTAGCCACTCACCCCTAACCATTTGGGTCCTGAGTATCATGGGTGTCCATTTGGGGGCATGATAGTATGGAGGTAACTAAGCATTTGTGGTGGGTGTTAGTAAATATAATACTTTTCTTATTCACGGTCTCTTTCCATAAGAGACATGGGGGCTGGACCAGGGGGTAAATTTACGATTTGCCATGCAATTGTCAAGGTTTCATTTGGAAAAGGTCAGTTTTACATGGATGGGGAGCCTATTCTATAGGGTGAGGATCCCTTGGGACACATATCTGTCTCTCCAGCATGTTCTGTGTATGTCACAAGTGAAGTTCAGTTGCCTGGATCTAGTGTTTTGGTGCTGTTTGTTTTGCATATGTGCAACCGATTCATCAGGGATGGGTCTGAGGAAGCCCTGAAAGCTAGACAAAGATCCCCTCTCAGCAGTCTGTAGGAGACTGTAAACAGTGACAGAGCCTGTAGGCGACAAGTGTAGGACAAGGTATTCATGCTCTGAATGTTCCTGGTGAGAAACATGACAAAGGGGGCACTGTACTCAATGTTAGGCATGATAAGGGTGCCTAAATAGAGTCGAACTATATTCCTTGGACATAGATGGCATACCATTACCTATAAGTTGGGTGACAGAATGATTTTTCTTATTATCTTAGCCATGTGTTGGTAAAAGGTCAGATTGCTGTCTAAATATTTTCCCTGATCCCTTACTACTTATCAATATATCCAAGATTTAGTCATTACCAACATGAGTGACCGGTGTTCCACACCTGAAATCAACTCCTCATTGGTCAGATCTGACCATAAGCTAATCACCCTAGATATCCACATCCTGCCCCCACCTACCATTAAGGAAACCATGGTAAAAAATTTCTCCAAAGCCAACTTCATGCTTCTTAAGACAGAAGTGGCGAATTTCACGACATCCATGCAGATGGACAATACAGTTATGACTGCTGAATCCTACACAAATGCACTCTATAAGCACAAGAGTGCATGGATCGCGCTATCCCAAACAGAAAAAAGACACTATTCTCCAAAAAAAGCAAGCCAATCTGGTGGTCCCCTTCCATAAACAAACTCTACAACAGAAAGAAGAAACTGTTGCAAAAGAGAGTAAAATCTCATGAGTGGTGGAGCTACCTGGTCAGCCTCAGTAAGAAGCTGAGATCCCTTATAAGATCCTTCAAAGCTAGCTATGAAAACAAAATCACCACTGATTCTAAGGGCAGCCACAAAGCATTCTATAGCTATGTCAAGAATCTCAATGGCAACACCCAGATCTGCTCTGAGTTACAGCACAACGGCATGAAAATTACAGAACTAACTGATATTGCCAACATCCTGGCAGATAGGTTCAGTGCTAACTTTACCCCCCTCTCACCCCCTAAAGGGCCCATATCTATACAGGAGGAATGCAGAGTCCCTGTAATCATATCTATGCAGGTAAAAGCTGCACTCTCTAAAACCAAAAACACAACATCCACGGAACCGTACAACATCCCAGGTTGCGTTTTACACAAACTTCAGAATGAACTGGCTCCCCACCTAAGCACCATGTTCAATCATAGACTCACTTCAGGCTTTGGGCCCACTGAATGGTGCACAGCAGCATTTATCTCACTTCACAAAAAGGGAGCCACCACTGATCCTGGGAACTATCACCCTATTAGCCTGATGAGCCTGGTCTGCAAGGCCATGGAACGTATCATCATGGAACTGATAAACAAAGATATTGGTAACCTCCAAACTCTGGACCCCACCAAGTTCGGATTTGGGAAAGGAAGATGATGCCTTCTGAACCTGATTGACTTCTTTGAGGCAGTCACCAAAGCCATAGACGAGGGTAAGATGGTTCACACAACCTATCTTGACCTCACCAAGGCTTTCAACACCATCACCCATTCTGAAATTATAGCTAAACTCACTAAACTAGGTATAAATCCCTACGTCACAAGATGGGTTGCCAACTGGCTCACTGACAGAACCCACACTGTAAAAGTTGCAGACTCCAAATCTGACTTCAAACCAGTGACAAGTGGAGTACCACAGGATTCAGTCCTGGGACCTCTCCTGTTTGGTATCTACTTCTCTGATGTACAGGCTAACACAAAAGGCCTTTGGCTAACAAAGTTCACAGATGACTGCAAACTAGGAGCCATAGTCAAGTCTCCAAATGATGTGGGCATCCTACAGAAGGGCCTCACTGAGACAGATGCCTGGTGTCAGAGGCATGGCCTCAAGCTCAATGCCAAAAAGTGCATTGTCATCTCCTTTGGTAAAAACTCTGTACCCATGAACTACCACATAAACGGCAGTCTACTTAATGCCTAATGTGTGATAAGAGACCTTGAGACCCAAGTGGACAGTAGTCTCTCCTTTGATAATCACATAGCCACAGTAGTCAGGAAATCCTTCTATGTGGCACACCTCATCACAAAAGGGTTCTCATCCAGAAAAAAAGAGGTCACTGTTCCCCTCTACTCGGCACTCATTAGACCCATTATAGATTACAATGCCCCTTTTGGAATGTATCTCACAAGACATCTGCAGCAGCTGGAAAGGCCACAGAAGTATGTCACAAAGAAGATTACTGGCCTCAAACTGATGCCCTACACTGACCATCTCAAAAATCTCCAGTTTTACTCTGTAGCATATCACCTACTCTGAGGAGATCTCTGCCTAACATATAAAGCTATGTTAAACCCAGAGCTGTTGGACATGCTAGACCTTAAGAAATCCCAATCCCTCTGAGCTACATGCTCTAGGGACCTAAATCTTGTCACCACAACAAACAGGACATGCTGGAAGGATAGATTCCTGCCCCACAGACTTCCTGTACTCTGGAACAAGCTAATCATCTATGTCAAGCAAAGTTCCTCATTAGTACTCTTGAAGAAAAATCTTGATGAGTGGATGGGAAATAGGAAATACACCCCGGGGATCACTTCTTTGGCTCTGCTCGACAGGAGCACAAGAAATTAACTTTCTTGGGTGTCGTAAGCCAGGGAACCTTGTTGGCTAGGCTTACTTAGGCCCTTGGGCCGATAGCCTAGTACCTACTTATGAACCTATGAACTTGGGGCTATTAAGGGTGTTTTATTGATAGAGTAATTAACTTGGGCTGACAGATTCCAAAAGAGAATTATAATTCATTTTTTGGCATGGGTTTTAGGCCATGACTTTGGCATCCTCATTTGTCTGTGTTAAACTTGCTTTCAAGATGTTGGTGTCTTGTGGGCAATGTATCATAGCTCTCAATTTACAGTCATCTGCGAACTTGGTGAGCCAGAGGCCTTGAATGCTAGCCTTGACTTCTGAGGACTAAACAGGACCAGGCTCAGTACAGAGCCCTGGGGTACTCCCCTGCTGATCAGTCTCTTGTTGGAGGTGGTCTCACCGATCCTGAATTCTTGGGTCTTGTCTGTGAGCCAGCCAGAAATCCAGTGAGGTATGCAAGGATTTATGCCTAGTTCAGGAAGCCTGTCAACAATATTTAAGTGGAGTATTGTATTGTTTTATTGATGGAGTAATTAACTTGGGCTGACAGCTTTCCCAAAGGGCAATATAATCCATTTTTTTGCATTCAGGTTTATTCCATGGCTTTGGTACCAGTCATTTGTTTGTATTAGACCCTCTTGTAAGATGTTGCTGTCATAGGGGAATCCATAACAGCTCCCAGTTCACAGTCATCTGCAAACACTGACTTCTTAGAAATAGATGCCAAACAGAAGCGGGCCCATCACAGAGTCCTGGGATACTCTGCTGGTGACTCGTCTCCTGGTGGATGTGGTCTCACCAGTCCTGACTTCCTGAGTCCTATGTGTGAGCCAGCCTGAAATACAGTAAGATGTCCTTTCAATTCACTGTTGCAGTAGTCATTACATTAGGGATCCCCTGCCAAGGGCAGCCTGACATCCGGACAGTATACCAAAGCCTATAGGTTGCTTTAAGGTATGCTGTATGTCACATGTATGCTCCTTGTGTAATGTAGGGCATAAAGGTGATGTTTGGACGTACCATTCTCAGAACTTCTTTGCCGCCAGTCCAAACACCATCTCTTGATTTTCAGTCTGAATACCCTATTCCGTTGCTGGTTCACCACGCCATTGCAGATAAGTGCTTTTTTGGGGTTCTTTTTTACTTATCTTTCTTTTATTGTTGCATGTTGGGTTTCATATCATCCAAGAAGGGTAAATGCCAGTGTGAGAGACAGATTCTCCATAAAGACTGCCTCAAACAGTGTCTATTTTGACTTGGTGCCTCACACAACCATATATCCTGTTCCATCTGTCAGGCCTTTGCACCTAAAACCCTTCTTAGTAGACTTTCATCTCTGGCACTTTATCTTGGAAAACCAGCATATTAAGCTTCTTGTTACAGATACGATAGAGTGAACTTCCCATGTCGAGGGACAGCTGTCAGTGAAGAAGAAGGCCAAGAAGCCTATGCTGGAGTCTTCTGCTGTTCAGCCTCTGACGGACATTTCTCCTGAAGCAAGTGAATGCCGGGAGGTTTACCTGGCTTTATCGTTGGATTCCTCTGCTGCAACTGGGTTGGAGGCTGGAGGGGATCTGACTTTAAGCATGTCTGAGGAGGCATTGCATTTGTCCATTTTGGACGTTCATGTAGAACCACAGCTGATTGTCTCCGAGGGGTGTTCCTCAAATATTAGTCAGAGAAGAAGTCTCTACTACTATTATTGAATGATGTCCTGTGTCACAGCCTTCTAAATTTTATAAGGCAGACATCCCATTGAAGAAAATCAAAAGGCTAAACATGTTATTCCTGCTACTAAGGATCCTCAGAGTGAATGGTAGGCCTTTGCTGAGGGCTTATTTAGTGCTTTGATGGCATGTAAACCTCCTCAGGGAGTTTCTGTTACAGCCTCCCCCTTGGTCCTCTACTCCCCTAAAAAGACCCAGGGAACAGAATTCCTCTGAGGATGAGCTGGATTCAGATGATGAATCCCTTGCTTACTCTTCTCAGATTCCTTCTCCTTTGGACTATGGGTCAGAAGAAGAGGAATCTACCAGTCCTGATACTCCCTTTGAAGAGATTTATTTTGGGGACATGATCTCCAGGATGATGGAGTTCTTTAAATGGGATTGTGCTCAGGTTTCTGAGGTTCATAAACGATATTATGAGTTGCTGTATATGGATTCTCCTAAACCTTCTGCTGTTCGTCCTGTTTTGGCTGCCTTGTTGGATGCATTTTCCAATGCTTCTAAAGCCCCAGACGTTCAGTCCACTGTTCCCAAGAAACTTGACAGACTCTATAGTGTGCCTGAGGACTGTAAATTTTTGTACACGTGTCCTTCTTCTGGCCCCTCGGTGATGTCTGTAGCTTCTGACAGGCCCTCTCAATTGATTCCTTCTCTCATGTTACTGCCCTCTGATGAAAGTAGCAGGACCATGGAAAGGCTAAGCAAGAAGGTTTATACATCTGCTGCCTTGGCATATAGGGCTGTTAATTATCAGATCCATATATCCAGATATTTGTTGGCTCTCCTATCCCAGGGATGTAATGCTATTTCTGATCTTCCAGACTCTGTGGGTAAAACTTCTGCCCTTTCCCTGTTAGGGACTTCCTCCCAGGTGGCTCTTCATTACATTAAGTGCATCTATGATGCAGCAGATGCTTCTTCTATGGCTGCTACTTTTGGCTCAGTGATGAGTAGGTATTCTTGACTTCGGCTTCAACCTTTGCCTGATGATATTAAGGCTAAGTTGATGGATGCCCTTCTTGATAACAAACTCTTGTTTGGTGAAGCTGCTGCTGCTATGTTTAAGTCCCTTCAGGATAAGAGCAAGGCTTTACAGGAGCTTAAACATGTGTTTGTTTCTCCTGTGTCTAAATTTCAGAGAAACTACCCCAATAAGCCTGCCTTTGTTCGCAAGCAATCTCTCCCTCCTCCTAAGGGTAAAAAGGGTGGTAAGCAAGCTTCTCCTGTTAAGGCTACTCAGACTTCAGTTCCCCAAAAGCCTCCTTTTCCAGATAAACCAGGTGCTGTCTGACTATCCTATTCTTCCCAGCCACTTTCCTCTTTCTCTTCGCCTTTCTCTCTCTTTTTCTGTTTATCTATAGATTAGGGTCCTGTCCATTATTCAGCATGGGTATTTCATGGTTTGGAATTCCCTTCCCTCTTTTATGGGTATTCCACAGCCCCCTCAGGCACAACTCTCCTTCTTTCCAGAGGTTCTTCAGGACCTTTTGACCCAGAGTATTATTCAGGAGGTGCCTGTGTCCCAAAGGTGGAGGGAATTTTACTCCGGGATGTTACCATTACCCAGAAAAGAGGGTACTCGGAGACCAATTCTAGACCTTTCTCATTTATTCTAGACCTTTCTTATCTAAACACTTTTCTGAAGGTACCTGTGTTTCAAATGTTGTCCCTTTAGACTTTGTTCTGTCTTTTGCTCCCTCAGGCTTATATGGTGTCTCTGGATCTCAAGGATGCTTATCTCTATATCCTGATCCATCCCCATTTCAGGAAAATTTTATGTTTCTCTGTTGCTTCATGGCATTTTCAGTTCTGTGCTTTGCCCTTTGTCCTTTCTACTTCCCCAAGGGTATTCACAAAATGCCTCGCTACTGTGATTGCTTTTTGTGGGATTCAGTGGATTCAAGTATTTCCTTACTTGGATGACCTTCTATTTCAGGCATCCTCTCCAGAGATCATGTTGCATAGTCTTCACTTTGAGATTTCTCTTCTGCAAAGCCTGGGGTTCACAATAAACTTCAAAAAGTCTTTTCTGACTCCTTCTCAAGACCATGCTTTTCTGGGGTGCAGGATACAGACTGTGCCTATGTTGGCATCCCTGCCTCCTCCTAAGGCCTTAACACTCATTTCCTTCTTTCAAACTCTTCTTCCTCTGGCCAGTATAACTGTCAGGGAATTTCTGAGAGCTTTGAGGTTCATGGCATTCACTATCCCTATGCTCTCTCTGGCCAAACTCCACATAAGAAAGTTTCAGTGGTTTCTGAAGTCAGTTTGGCTTCAACATACACATCCCCTAGAATCTGTAGTTCCTCTTCCACCTGGTCTCAAGAAGGAACTTCACTGGTGGATCCGGCTGTTGTCTCTAAATCCAGGGCTCCCTTTTCACCCCGTCTTCTCTCTTAGGAGCTGTTCACATGTTTCAGATATGAGTCGGGGAGCAGCTTTTGGATCCCTAAAGGTCCAGGGTTTGTGGTTGCCTCTTCATCAGAAAGAGCACATCAATGTCAAAATGATGAGAGCTCACCTGCTGGCACTTTAGACTTTTCATCCTCTTTTCTCCCAAGGACCTCTCAAGGTATTTATTGACATTTGTTTACCTGGAAAGTCCACTGGGCCAAGAGCTCATTTTCAGTGGAGGCCCAGGGAGAAAAGCTCCATTACAATGAAAAACAAAATATAATATAAAATACAGGTTTACATGCTATAATAATATGAACAGCAAAAAGAGCAGGAGACAAACAGGGTCTCCATATAGCTTTACAAAGTATAATGATATAATCCAGAAAATAAAAGAGATCCAAATTAACCAAAGGAGTAAATTAAGAATGAGCATCACAGTGATGTGGTACGTAAATAAGCAAGGGGGGCAACATTTTATCTTATTTGCCAGTTGTCACTCCTAGTGTGGGATCTTGATATCCAGTATTGAGTGACTCTTCAGGCAGTTTACATACCCTCAGGTCAAAAAATTGTGGCAGACACTCCGAACAGCTCCTTAACTGAATCCCATGAATGGATGCTTCACAGGGATATGTTTCTGGACATTGTCCTCCAGTTGGATACTCCTCAAATTGATCTTTTTGCTTCCCCTCTGAACAGACAACTTCCACAGTTTTGTGCCACAGTCCCAGGTCCTCTGATTTGGAAGGTGGACTCCCTATCACTTTCTTAGAAGGGGATGCTTCCTTACGATTTCCCTCTTCTTCCCCCATTCCAAAAGTATTGTTCAAAGTTCAACAGGATGCTTCCAATATCTTGTTGGTGACTCCCTTTTGGCCAAGACAACATTGGTTCCCTCTTCTTCTGCATTTAGACAGGGAAATAATCACAAGTTAGCTCAAAGGGTGGACCTACTCACACAGGACAAGGCATCTCTCATCCATCCCCACCTGTCTACTCTTCAACTGACACTGTGGGTGATAGGATTTTGATTCCACAGACACCTTTTTTCTGAGGACATACTTTGGGTCCTGCAGGAGACCAGGAAACTCAATACTAGGAAATCTTACTTGTTCAAATGGAAGAGGTTTTCTGTTTGGTGTGCTTCTTGTAACCTGGATCCACCTTCTGTAGGTGTTCATTTGGTTCTCACTTATTTGTGTGAATTGCTCAGTGCTGGGATGGCTTATTCTTCTGTTAAGTCCCACTTATCAGCTGTCTCTGCTTGTCTGCCTTTATCTCCTCCTTTAGCTTCAGGATTTGAAGCTAATCAATTCCTTAAAGGCGTCCTTCATATTAGGCCTCGCAGGAAGCCTGTTCCTCCTCCCTGTGATCTTAATTTTGTTTTGGAAAAATTAACTCAGGCTCCTTTTGAGCCAGCAGCTTCAACTTCCTTGCAACACTGCTCTTGGAAGACTGTTCTTTTGTTGGCCCTTACTTCTGCCAGACAGGTGTCTGAGCTTCAATTCCTTATGGCTTGTCCTCCTTTTTTTTTCATAAGGACAGGGTGTCTTTGCATACTAATCCTTCTTTTATGCCCAAGGTGGTGAATGAGTTGTCCCTTAATCAGTCTGTTCATTTGCCCACTTTTTTCCCTTCTCTGCAGCCTGCCAGGGAGAAGGTGCTGCTCTCACTGGATGTGCACAGACAACTCATTATTTGGATAAGACTAAGACTGTTAGAAAATCTGATCAGCTCTGTTTCCTTTCATCCTAAGTCCTTAGGATTAGCTGTATCCAAGCAAACTATTTCTTCTTGGATCTCAAAGGCAATTTCTTTTTGTTATTCCTTTCATGAAAAGAGCCTTCTTTATTCTGTTAAGGCTCATTCTACTAGGGCTGTGGCTTCTTCTGGTGCTTTTTTTAAGGGTTTGGATACTAATTCTATTCTTCAGGCAGCTGCCTGGACTTCTGTGCATACATTTACCAAGCACTACAATTTGGATGATATCTCCAGAGCTAGAGCTGGTTTTGCTACAGCCATCCTTAATGGTCCTTTCTCCTCCCAAATTTCTTCCTGAGCTTTGGCACTCTCCCTAGTGTAATGAATACTAAAACAGTGAAATGGAAGGACATAGTACAGCTGTGTAAAATATTATAATAACAGTAGATGTTCTTCTCTTCACTGTTGCAATATTCACTCCATCCCTCCACCTCCCTGGTCCATTCCTCTTCTGGATGTACTGGTTACTTCTTTATTCCTTTGACTGGCATTCCTACTGGGGCTCTCAGTTTTGAGGATGGTACATCCAGATGTCACCTCTATGCCCTACATCATGCAAGGAACATGTGTGACATATGGCGTATCTTAAACAACTTAAAGGCTTTGATATACTGGCTGAACATCAGGCCTCCCTTGGCAGGGGATCCCTAATGTAATGAATACTGAAACAGTGAAGAGAAGAACATCTGCCATTATGGTAAGATTTTACACAACTGTACTTTATCAAGGGATTTATGCCTAGTTCTGAGAGTTTGTCAACAATACAGAAAGTGGGGTATTGTATTCCATGCCTTGGTAAGGTCAAGGAAGGTGGTATGCACCATTTTTCCCTTATCCATAGCCTTGATACCCTCTTGAATTAGTCTATCAGGGCTGAGTAGGCAAGACCTTCCCTTAACAAAGGGCAACTGGGATGGGACCAGTGTTTTTAGGTTGCCAATATCCATGATAATTCATTCCATGACTTTGCATACCAGACTTGTCAGAATGATGGGCCTGTAGTTCCTGGGGTCATTTGATAGTCCACTATTGTGATGTGGGATGACCATTGCAGCCATTCATTTACCTTGCACGTAACTTGTTTTAGGCTATAGCTAAAGAGTGTCTCAAGTGGTCCTGCTAGGTCTTGTTTTTGGCTATTTAGGAGGTAACCAGGAATATTGTCAGGGTCATTGCAACAATGTTTTTGGCCTTTGCAAGTTCTACCAGGACCTGCTCCCTGTTGATAGTTTGGGGGTATGCTAGAAGGGATTTCACATGAGGTAGTGTTGGAGAGATGGGTGATGTTACAGCTAAATATATCAGGCAGTTGATACGCTATGTTACCCTGGTCACTGAAGATTGAGCCATTTACCACTAGTTCTGCACACTGCTAAATGTTACCTTTATGATTCCTGACATAGCTGAAGAAGGCCTTGTGACTGTATTTATCCTGAGAGGCTATCCTGACCTTGTAAGTGCCCTTGTTGGATTTTACTAGACCTCTAAAGTTTCTTGTTTAGTTGAATCTTTTCTTTTGTTATATATCCTGTTAAGGTAAGTATTCCATCAGTGGGGTTTGTTTTTGGTGTTAGATCTGGGCTTATTTCTGGTAGGTATGGCAGCCTCAATGTAGCCGTTTACATGTTTGTACAGAGTTTCTGTAAATTATTCTGCACAGATAGCTGTGTTCTTGGGGTTTGGGGAGCTATGAATTTCGAATGTAGTTTGCTTTAGACTAGTTTCTAATTGCTACAGGTTTAGTTGGGTTTCCAGGCTGATTTTTACTTCCATGGAGACAGATTTGTGTTCTGACCTCAGCAATGAGGATGTGACATGGGGGGGTGCAATGCTCTCCCTTGTTGGTGAATGCTAGATCCAATATGTTTGCTCCTCTGGATGCAGCAAGCACTACCCGGTCCAGGTTGTTTGTGTTGATAAAGTCCAGGAAACAATGTGCCTGTAAGTTAGAGACAGTGTATGTTTCCCGGTCTATATAGAGGTATTTAAAGTCTTTAATGAATAGAGTACTGGGTTGGATGGTGAACACATCTAGTAAGTCTAGGTAAGAGATGTGAGTTTTGTGGGTCATAGAGGGCATCCTGTAACTGCCTAGGACATGGTAAAGAATCTTGTCTATGGTGACTTGCACATTGATAAGCTCTCTGGTCTCACCCTGACTAACCAACCTGGAGTTATGTTTATTGCTAAACAGATAAGCTGTGTGATGAAAAGGGGCTTTCTCACAACAGAGGACACATGGTGACCAAAGCGCAGTTTATTGCCAACATAGGTTCCCAGATCCCTGACTATGGGATCAATTTTCAGGGTTGTCTAGTGGTTATAACAGTTACAAGGGGAGTCATGGTTGTCAAACTATATGATTATACATTTCTGAGCATTTAGTTTTAGTCCTTGATTTTGACACCAACTATTTATTTCGGTAAGGCCTTCTTGGAGAATCATGGTGTCCCCTGGGTATTTATGATGGTGCCAAGTTTGTAAGAATTTGCAAACATGTTCAGCCACAAACCCTAAACATTAACTTTCATCTTCAAGAAGTAAATGCTGAAGATGTAGCCCAAGGACTGAACTCTGGGTGCACTTCTAGTGATAAGTTTTTTGAAGAAGTCAACCAGATTAAGTAAGCAAGATCTGTCCTTGATGAATCTGAACTGACTTAGGTCTAGAATCTGTAGGTTACCTATATTTTAATTTATTAAATCCATAATGATCTTTTCTATAGCTTCACAGATTAGGGTGGTCAGGCCTATGGGTCTATAATTACTTGGGTCCTTTGAAGTCCCACCTTTGTGCAAGGGAATGAGTGTGCTACTATACTCCATTTATTCAGCATGAAACCTACATTAAGGCTGACACTGAATATCCACTGTGTGTGTGTGTGTGTGGGGGGGGGGGTATGACAAATGGTGAGTGAGGCTTACCAACAGGCTGCACATTATGTTGTCCAGCCATATACAGTTAGCATTCATGGCCTTAGACAGCACCTTGAGTATTTGTTTTGGAGAGATTGGGGGTTGTAAATGTGAGTATGTGATCTGAGAATATTGGAGATCTGATGGCCTTCACATTTGAGCTTAGTTTATCAGCAGTTAAGACTTTTATGATGCATGCATTTCTTCCTGTGTCCTGTAGACTGTGTAACTAGATAGGTAGGTGATTCACTCTCACAATGGTGAACTTGTGTGTGATGGGGGGACTACAGAGTCAGGTAATCATAACCTTAACCATAGCTGTTAACAATCAACTTCTAATCCAGAGAAGCATTTTAAAGTGTGGGCTGGTATAGTGGTAAAGGTGTTTACCTCACAAACACAGGGTTTGATTCTTTCATTTTGAAAGGGAAATTGGCTAGATTTAAAATGGCCTACAAAAGTAGCTAGCCTAGTACTTACCTATGAACCTATACTATAATGCCCTCTGGCTCTGAGTATAAACTATCATTTACTACTAAGTCTATGCGGTGCTAGGCATTGTTGCTGAGGTTTCTAACACAGTTAAAGAACGCCTTGTTGTTATCCTTCACCTATTTTTATCTCATATTTGACTTTTTTGATTTCATCTGGATCTGGAGTTCCTTGTTCAGTTTAAGAAAAGTCTTTTTGTATCTTGAAAGTTTTTTTTTTTTTTTGTTTGGCATGCATTAAGTTTTTTTTTTCTTTTATTATCGTACCTGTTTACATTAGGGTTCTACTATGGGGTTTATTTTTGTATTTGGCATTGTAATCATTTCTGAGGGAGACAGATAAATCTATGCAACTACCTACATGCGCATATAATTTGTCAATTAAAGATTTCACGTAAACAATGGGGTTCATAACTCTCAACCTCTTAGAACAAGAAATCTGGACAAAGCCAAAAAATAATGGTGGTGGGGGTGGGGGGTAAAGGCCCAAAAATTTTAAATGTTACTCATAAAGTTAGAAAGTTGCTAGACTAAAAAGTTTTGCATTAGCACAACTTTTCTTAATAATATGAAGTCTGAAATTCAAATGTGTCTTATTTAGTGGCTTGTGTCCTAACTTCTTTCTCAAAGTGGGATTTGTAACATAACTGTTTTTCTATTCTGATGAAGTTCCGATAAGGGACGAAAGCGTTTAATATATATGTATTTTTTATTTTGGTTTTAAGTGGTTTTACCAAATAAAACAGTTGCTATTTGTGACCTTCTGCCTTGAATTTGTTTTGGTTTTGGAGCCTCTTGGATTTTGTGTTTTATCCGTTTGTCTCATTTAGTGAATTCAGTCCTCACTGATCTGTCAGAAAACCACAAATTTTATGTGGAACAGACCAAAGCTCTGAGGTAAAAATCGGGACATGCTGCTAATGTCTGGACCCTTGAAAGGTATGCTGGGGTTCGTGAAATGGAAGGGGCTTTTGAAATTAGCCAGGTCATCACTCAGTTTTAGTAGACAAGCCTTTGCATAATTTCTGAATACTGATGTATTCAAAGTGATTCAGGCTTCAGTCTTACGCACAATGTGAATGATTTACAGCTCATTTCTCAACTGTCCAGATTTTTGCAGAATGTCCAGATCTTTGATTCATATTTTTGATCTGCTCCTCATAAAATTTGTGTTTTTTCTGAGAAATCACTGAGGACTGAGGTCACTAATTAATAATATACATCTGAATTTCTTACTTCATATCCTTCAGAAAAATGTGTGCTACTGCAAAAATCAGTTATTGTATCAACTTTATAAATTTATAATTGCAAAATTTAAAATATGTCTCCATTTATTTGCCCTTGTCCCACATTATTTTAGGGTTTGTCCAGATGTCTTGCCCTAAGAGGTTAAGAGTTTATGATTTGTGGTCTGATTTGGCCATAGAGGACATTACAGTTGGTGGAGTGCAAAGCTGCCCATACAGGTAAGGACCAAATCTCAATGCTTATTTTATTGTCTGAGTTCACTGACATTTTTATTGTCATTAATGTGTATTTATTGATATGCCATGATACTATCTTATCCAGTGACATATTATCTCATAATGACACAGTGACTATTATCTGGATGCAAAAGGCCACCCATGTCTACCTGAACAAGTACAATATTCCTCTTCTACCTTGCACATTTTACTGATTACAGTAATGGTTCTGTACCTGCCAAAGGAAGCAGTAGATCCTCCATTTGGATAGGAACCACTTTGGATCATTGCCATAGCTTGTGAACAAGCCCTGTAATAGAATATAATATTGTACAGCACGAGTAACACTTACTGGGATGTTATTTGGGTCTGTGGAGCTACTGTTTTTTATTGTGCTCATCTACTTCTTCATGAGGATATGATCTAATGGTGGTTGCTCACAAAGCCTAGTATAGTAGTGTATTTACCTGCTGGGGTTTCAAAGCTATAGCTGAATGTCTTTGGAGATATTTATGTCATCTGATTTGGAATTTGGTGCACCACTTATTTCTACAGCACTACAGTGATGTGTATTGCATCCAATTTTCCTTTCCTACTTACAGAACATCCATTTGCCATTTTAGCTTATTGGAATCCTTGGCTGACCAGAAATATACCAAATGTGTTTAAATTATAATGTTGCTATCGTCTTCGATGGGTATGTATATGATTTTAATGGCTACTCCCTGTGTGCTGCCCCTATGCAGTATGCACAATGTCTAGGAATCTTGCCACAGACAGCAATTTAATTTTGACTTGTTTTAATTGCATTCACACAGCATAATTTGCTCCCAGCTACTGTCATTTTCAATTTTGTGACCATGAGTTTGTCATGTAAGTGCTTGTGGTTCAAGGCTGCTTAAAACAGACATCATTGTTGAACTCTGAGGGGCAATCTAGTTAAAAGAATAATGCAACAGCTGTATACAGGATAGAAACTTAGACCGGAAAACCACTTAAGGAATAGTTCCATAATCTCAAAATTAAATAGTTTGACATTAAATAAATTTACTGTGGATGCACATGTCATACAGCTAACTAGAATCTGATCACACAAGCATGTCTTAGCCCCACTAATCTGACCATCATGGTATATCTTATTTAAAGAGAAGTTCATTGCTAATCAGTTTCTTACCTTTTCCTACATTTCATTACAAGTGAGTTTGGTTATTATATATATTTCTGGATTTCAACATGGTTTTGTTTCACAGCTTTCTGAGGAAAGCAATTTCCTGCATTTGTAACTCGTTGGAAAAAAAATCCTTATAGGATCATAAGAAGTTACTAAGCTAATGGCCCAAGAGCCCTTTTGAGCCTACTCATTCATGCCAACTTTGGTATATGCCTGTGTCTTAGGGCATCTATAAGGTGCTCCTGTTCATAAAGGTCACAGGTGACAAGCCAGAGGTAAATTTACAATTTCCCATCTTTTGGTCCAAATTGCATTTTAATAGAATTAGAGAAGAGCTCTGTTTCACATGAATGGGGAGTCTGTTACAGAGAAGAGGTAATCTCTGAGACACATATCTGTTCCTCCAACATGTTTTACTTATGTCACAGACAAGGTTTAGATTTTCAGATAAGGTGATTCCAGTGCTGTTTGTTTTCTGAATGTATAGTAGTGCCATTAGGACTGGATGGGAGAATGTCTTGTAGGGTAGGCATAGATCACCTCTGAGTAGCCTATAGGAGACTCAGTATAGGGACAGGGCTTTGAGATGGTCATCATATGATATGTTATCTACATACTGTATTCTTTTAGTGAGGAACCTGTCTGGCCACTCTAGCTGTTGACAAATGCCTGGTCACGTGCATGCCAAAGGGTGCATTGTACTTGATTATTGGTCTAATGAGAGATGAGAATGGTGGGGCTATGATTCCCCTTAGACCTGGATGTCTTGCCCTTCCTTATAAGTAGCACCACATAGAAGGATTTTCTTACCACCATGGCACATGGTGATCAAAGTTCAGGTTACTCTCAATCTGAGTTCCCAAGTCCCTTATCACCGAGTTTACTCTTAGGAGAGAGTTATCAATGTCATAATTTGCAGGGATGGTCATTTTCTCAAATGGTATTTTTTGCAATGAGTTTTAGGCTATTATTTTTTGCACCAGACCCGCTTCAATGATGTCTACATCTTTGGGGCATTAAGTGATTGCACCCAGGTTGCAGTACAAGCCCTGTGGGACACCACTAATAACAAGCCTATTGGTGGAGGTGGATTCTACCACCTTAACTTAATGTGTCCTATCTGTGAGCCATTTGGGTATTCGTTGGGTGACATAGGGATTTGTGCCTAAATTAGTGAGTTTGTCTAAAATACCCAAGTGAGGCATGATGTCAAATGCTTGTGCCAGGTTGAGGCAGGCAGTATGCACTATTTTGCCCTCATCCATGGCTCTAGTGACCTACTCAAAGAAGTCAACCAAGTTTAGTAGGCTTTACCTGCCCTTGATGAAACCAAACTAGGATGGGTCCAGTTTTTTTTTAATTTCCTATATATCTTTGTTTATCAGGTCCATAATAATTCTTTCCATGACCTTGCATATAAGATTAGTCAATCTTATGGTTCTCTAGCTCCCTGGGTCTGTTGATGGTCTGCCTTTGTGTAGCAGGATGGCAGCTGTAGTCCTCCATTCCCTAGGGATGAAGCCTGTCTGGAGGTTTTGGTTGAAGAGAGATTCTAGTGGGCCTGACAGCTCTTGGTTCAAGATATTTAGGAGGCATCCTGGGATATTATCAGGGCTTATTGATGAAGTGTTTTTAGGTGTGGAGAGTGCAGTGAGGACCTATTCTTTAGTAATAGTTGGAGGAAAAATGGTAGATGGTGTTTCCTGGAGATTAACCAGGCATCTCAGAGACATATAGATTCTGTCTTCTGCTTGTACCTTATTGTTCTTGTTAACACTTTTCAGTAAAGGTAATGTTCACTACTCTTTTATTTTGGACTTTGGTAACTACTTTAACCAATAAAATGTTTCTGTCAAGGCTTTTCTCTTTATACATGCAGGTTGAGAGGTATGCCTTCAGTTGTAACTGAAATGTCATGAAATTACAAGAATGCATAGTCATCTTGACTAGAAAGTCATTTTTTCTAATTAGAACTAGCCAGTAATGTTTTTAACTTTCATTCATACATACATACATACATACATACATACATACATAAGTAAGCAGACACATACATTCCATTTGAAATTGTGGTTTCATTTATTTTACAAAATAAATAAACAAGCAAGCAGACACAGAGGTTCCATGTGAAGTCACGGTTTTATTGATTTGACTATTTTGCAACTAATGACATATCTAGGAATGCATAGTTATTTTTGATACAATGTAACAGTTTTACAGTGAAACGTAAATTATAACTGAGAGCAAATGTGATGTTTTGTTGTAGACATTTTGCTGATCAATCAAGACAATGCAAGACATGTGTAATACACACTCATTAGTTTAAAGAATTCCATTGCACCTAAAACAAAATAACAATAAAAATGGAGACATCCTTCTATACGTAACATAGTCAATAAGTTAAGCAGCTTATTTATATTTACAAGTTTTACATACATGTACATACATGCAAATATTTCATGCATGGGCAATAATGCCCTTCTAGCTTGCAAATGTACTTGAACAGTCTTTTGCATATCAGTGAAGATGTTCTTAAAAACTCCTAAAGTAGTGCTTACTTTAATATAATTAGAAATTTTATTCCATGTGTCCGCTACTCTTACAGAGAACAAGTTATTACATCTCTCATTCCTATAGCATCTCCTATACAGATTGTCTGATGATTCTGCATTACTCTTTGATAATTCCAAACATTCCTAGAGGCAATTGTCTCTTATTACTGTCCACTTAAGGTCTCCATTTAAATATCACTATGAGGCGCTGTAAAAATTTCAAATATTTTAATCTTTTATAATAACTTAAACTTTCACATCCATGAATGCCCTCGGTATATTTTTGTTGTACTCTTTCCAATTTACTCATGCTAATTTTATTATAAGATTTCTAAATTATTATTCCATTCTGTAATTTGGGTCTAATGTAATTTACAATCCATTGTTTCATCATTTCTGATTTCCTAGACTTTATAAATCATTTTTTACAGCCTATAGTTTTAAAAACGATCATTAATCAATTTATTGATATGATCAGAAAAAAAAACTCAAAGTTGAATATACCCATATACCCAGGTCCATAAACAAATCCACACTTTAAATTGCTGTGTGCTGTATTAAATACTCACACTTCAATCTATATCTCTTAAATTTCCTATGCTTTGCTGTTGATACATTTATCAACAGATTATTCTCCTGTGCCAAACATGGTTTGAATTAGTCAAGTTATTTTGTCCTATCTGTGACAGATGTAACCTGTTTACCTATTTAAAGTTACCTGCATGCAGATAATAGAGCACCACAAATGAACAATAGATCAGAAAGACGTGATGTAAACAGGTCTGGGCCTGAGTCAGAGCTCTACAAGACATCCTGACTGTAACCAAGAGAGTCACCTGTCCAACTGATGTGTATTTGCCATGTCATATTTGTAAGCTATGCAGCTATCCATCTTTTCAAAATTACTTCAATAAATAGCTGTTCTAATGTATTGATCATTGCTTTGTGCAGGATCCTATCAAAGGCTTACTTAAGTCTATATAAATTAAACCACTGCAGAGTTTCTCATTTATAACTGGTATTGTGTTATTACAGAGCATCATGTTGCAGGTAGTTATAAATCTGTTTTCAGCATATGCTTGCTTATATAGAGTTTCAAGTGCTAGTCTTTTTAATTCTGACAATACATTATGCAAAATAACCTTCTCTATTATTTCTCCATAAAAAGAAAGTAAAGTTATGGGTCTCTGTGGCTCTGAGTTTGTCCTGTTCCCCTATTCCTTAAATATGGGTAGAACAAGTGCATGTCTCCAGTCTTAAGTTATGGGTCTCTGTGACTCAGAGACTATCCTCTTCCCCTATCCCTTAAATATGGGTTGAACAAGTGCATGCCTCCAATCTTATGTTATGGGTGTCTGTGACTCTGGGTGTGTCTGGTTCCCCTATCCCTTAAATACTGGTTGAACAACTGCATGTCTCCAATCTTAATATGGAGTCTCTGTGACTCTGGGTGTGTCCGGTTCCCCTATACCTTAAATATGGGTTGAATAAGTGCATGTCTCCAATCTTAAGTTAATGAGTCTCTGTGACTCTGGGTGTGTCCTATTCCTCTAGACTTTAAATATAGGGTTGAACAACTGCATGTCTCCAATCTTAAGTTATGGGTTTCTGTGACTCTGGGTGTATCCGGTTCCCCTATCCCTTAAATAAGAGTTGAACAAGTGCATGTCTCCAATCTTAAGTTATGGGTGTCTGTGTCTCTGGGTTTGTCCTGTTCCCCTATCCCTTAAATATGGTTTGAACAAGTGCATGTCTCCAATCTTAAGTTATGGGTGTTCTGTGACTCTGGGTGTGTCCGGTTCTCCTATCCTTTAAATATGGGTTGAACAAGGGCAGGTCTCCAATCTTATATCCTCATACTTTAATGACATAGTGAATAACAGATGCAATGATACTCTTAAGTTCATGCTGAAATGTTCTCAGGTCATCGTTACTAATTCTGTTTCATCCCTGTACTTTGTGTCCAATGTGTATATTTATTTTTCAATATAATCTAACTTAATTTCAATATCTGATGTTAATGGGATGTTACCAGCATAATTTACACCATCTTTATGAAGCCCAAACTGTATTGTATAAGATTTTATAAATATATTTATAACCTGTTGTGTTTGAGAATACATTTTACAATCTACATAGTTTGTCAGTTTGTAGGTATTTAGTCCTACCATAGCTTGTATATTTATAACAAGATTTTCTATTCACAATACCTTCATATAAGTATTTTTCAAAATTTTCCTGATCTTGTATCACACTGTTTAATTTGTCTGCCCAGTTTTATTATTCTGGTGTTAAAAGTTCTAGTTCTTGTTTGCCCTCACTTCAATTTCTTACATTTTTATATATCATCTTACTTGAATTCCACTTCTGCCAGCCAGTCCACTTACATGGTTACCAAATAGAAATTAACGTAAACAAAAAAACAAGTAGCTGAATAATGGGAATAAATGAAATGATTTCATACAGAGATTAAGTTTAATTCATGGTACCATAGAGAGTACAACACAAATCTATATGTTGTTTTAATTGTTTATTAAAATACACAACTGTTTATTTGCTCGATTTAATCTGTATTCACTGTTGGTACTCTCACAAGATATAAAACACAGTAGGTGGGTATTTAGGAAGAAAAAATAGCACCACACTGTGTAAGGCTAAACCTTGCTGTACATGTTATCATGCAGGGTATATGCAATTCAGAGATATTTGTAGCACAATCACGGGAGTATAAAAATGTGCATGGTCATTAGTATATACTTTCATAAGCACAATACTTGTGGAAGAATGTGAAAATATTTTATTTTGGTGTGTGTAAATATGGATGTTAGTGTCAACCATGTCTGTTAGTAATAAGATGTATACATATGTGACTAAACTGCATATGTGTATGCATGCACATAGGCCTATGCATGTACACTACTCAGGCAAAAAAGGGAAATGATTTGCATATATACATACATGCACATGTATACATACACGTGTGTATATAAAAGTAATGTCTTTTGGCTTTTCCCGGTTAGGGGTCACCACAGAGGAACTCCGGTCTGCTAATGATTGGCAGTGGATTTTTATGGTGCCGAGTTGCCAGCCCAATGCCCAACCTTCAAAGAAGGCACACCCATTAACACTCGCACCTGCCTGTATGTTTTTAATGTCTCATGACCGCGGGGAGTACATGCAGAATCCACACCGAAGGTGCTCAAGCCGAGAATCGAACGGGAGAACCTCTTGCTGTGAGGCGACAACGCTAAATGCTGCACCATCGCAGCATTACATACACATGTGTATGTATGTGTATCTAATTATATACTAAGATATGTATGTAACTATGCATGTCCAAAGGGAGTCACAAATTATGTTTTACATTTGCCATTACTTTTTTTAGATGAGTTAGTTGGTGGTTATGATAATCACCAATGAGTTTGTTCGATGTTTTGTGTGAACAAATTCACTTATGATTATACATTGCATACGTGTGTGTGTGTGTGTGTGTGTGTGTGTGTGTGTGTGTGTGTGTGTGTATATATATATATATATATATATATATATATATATATATATATATATATGTATATATATTTATTTATATATGTTCATAGGTTCATAGGTGTGTCATAGGCTAATGGCCCTAGAGCCCCTAGCCCATAGGATTACCCGGGCATTGTGCCATCCAACCTTGGTTCCCAGTGCCTCTGTCGAGTAGAGCCACTGGAGTGATCCTGGTGTGAATTTTCTATTCCCATCCACTCATCAAGATTTATCTTGAAGAGGGCCAGTGAGGTGCTCTGTTTGACATGTATAGGAAGTCTATTCCATAGCATGGGCAGTCTCTGGGTTATGAACCTGTTCCTTCAGCACATTCTGCTGATTGTGGTAATGAGGTTGAGGTCTCTGGAGCGTGTGATGTGGAGGGATTTGGATTTCTTTAGATGTAACATTTCTAACAGAGTTGGGTCAGACATGGCTTTGTAAGTCAAGCAGAGATCGCCTCTAAATAGGCAATATGAGACAGAGAATAGTTAGAGTTTTTTATGTCTGTCCATATAGGACATGTGTTTAAGGCATAGGATCTTCTTTGTGAGGTAGTTTTGTGGCCTCTCCAATTGTTGCAGGTGTCTAGCAAGTTACAT
Source organism: Protopterus annectens (assembly GCF_019279795.1). Taxonomy (NCBI): domain Eukaryota; kingdom Metazoa; phylum Chordata; order Ceratodontiformes; family Protopteridae; genus Protopterus; species Protopterus annectens. The sequence goes on from NC_056728.1 coordinate 908,334,556, forward strand.
GTCAAATGGGGCATTGTACTCAATGACTGGCCTAATGAGAGAAGAGTAGAGGGAGACAATGACCTCCTTCTTCCTGGATGCAAAACCCTTAGTAATGAGATGTGCCACATAGAAGGTCTTTCTGACCACAGTGGCAATGTGGTGGTCAAAAGAGAGGTTGCTGTCAACCTGTGTTCCCAGATCTCTTATAACGCCTTCTGTGTTCAGTGGACTACCATTGATGTGGTAATTCATGGGAACTGGGTTTTTTCCAAAGGGAATGACAACATTTTTTGGCATTGAGCTTAAGGCCATGGTTCTGACTCCAGTCGTTGGTCTCACTGAGGCCTTTCTGTAGGATGTCAACATCACTTGGGGAGTTAATAATGGCTCCCAACTTGCAATCATTTGTGAACTTTGTCAGCCAGAGTCCCTTCATGTTGGCCTGGACTTCTGAGAAGTAGATACCAAACAGGAGAGGACCCAGGACCGATCCCTGTGGGACTCCATTCATGACTGGTCGGCAGTGTGACTTGAAGTCAGCTACTTTTACACTGTATGTTCTACCTGTGAGTCAGTTTGCAACCCACCTAGTGATATAGGGGTTGTTGCCTAGCTTAGTGAGTGTTTCTATGATTCCTGAGTGGGAAATGGTATCAAAGGCCTTGGCCAGATCAAGGTAGGCTGTATAAATCACCTTGCCTTCATCCACAGCTCTGGTGACTGACTCAAAGAAGTTGACCAAGTTGAGCAGGCATGATCTACCCTTCACAAAACCAAAGTGTGTGGGATCCAGAGTTTGGAGATTCCCTATATCCTTGTTTATTAGGTCCATGATGATGTGTTCCATAACTTTGCATATCAGACTTGTCAGGCTATTGGGGCGATAGTTCCCAGGGTCTGTAGTCACTCCTCCTTTGTGGAGAGGGATGACTATAGCAGTGCACCATTTGGTAGGGACAAAGCCTGAGGTGAGGCTGTGACTGAACATGGCAGACAGGTGTGGTGCCAGTCCACTCTGTAGTTCATGTAGAACACAGCCAGGGATGTTGTCAGGTCCCATAGAAGCTGTATTCTTGGCCTTGGACAGTGCTGTTTTAACCTGTGCAGCAGTAATACTGGGTGCCTGGCAATCTGCTGGTATTGTGGATGGTCCTATGGGGGGGGGGGGCTGTCGGCCAGTTACTTATATATATATATATATATATATATATATATATATATATATATATGTGTGTGTGTGTGTGTGTGTGTATATAGACAGACATAACCCCTCCAGAGTCTAGAGAAAAATGAAAAGAGACAAACTGCTTTAAGCTCAAGAAAGATATACCCTTGATTACTGTAATGGGAAAACAGTGCAGTCTCTCAAGCTGGCTCATGTGCTTAGACAAGTACATACCAAAGGGTGCATTACACTCTATTAATCACCTCTGGTGATTAGATAAAAGGATTTCCTAACACTAGTGGATACATAATGATAAAACGATAACTAATTGTCAGTGAAAGTGCTCAGGTCCCTAATGACTGAGTCCATTTTTAATAAAAGCATAGTGCCAGTGCTGCATTTCTTGGCATGTAATTTTAGGCTGTGCTCCAGGCATCATGTATTACTGCATGTTAGTCCCTTCAGAAAAAAATCTCAAAATCAGACGATGAGGTAGTGACAACTCCAGTCTTGGTCAGCTACAAGTACTTGATGTCAGCCTTGACACTGGAGAAGTAAATACCAAATGCAAGTGGTCCTGGAATTGATCACTGGGGGATACCACAGGTCAATACTCTTTTCGAAGAGAGCATGCCTCCCATCGAATAGACTTGGCTATGACCATTAACCAATTTGCTATCTAACATGTAACATATGAGTTTACATTTAGTTTGCTTAGCTTATCGATTATGTCAGAACATAGGGTGATATCCAGTGCCATATACATATATATATATATATATATATATATATATATATATATATATATATATATATATATATATATATATATATATATATATATATATAGATATAGATATATATATCTATATATCTATCTATATATATATATATATATATATATATATATATATATATATATATATGGGTTTGCCTTGGTTAAGCAAAATTACACTTCCCCAAACTTCAAATACACAGGACAACATCAGTGCACACTTAATCTACCAAACTAATGACTCACTGATATTTTTTACAGGGAAACTAATCACTTGGTCATCAAGGTGAACTTTGCTCTGTTCCCCGGTGTAGTGCGATCTCGGATTTGGTATATTTAGTTAGGGGGGTGTGGAAGGTGAGGACCACCCCCCCCCCACTTTCATGGGTTTGATTTGCGTCAGGTCTTTTTATTGTGTCTTGGTGGCCAAATGGTTAGTTTCTCTGTACAAAATGTCAGTGACTCATTAGTTTGGTAGACTAAATGTTTACTGAAGTTATCTCGCATTTTTGAATTTTGGGGAAGTGTAATTTCACTTAACCAAAGTAGACATAAATATATATATAGATATATCTATATATATATATATATATATATATATATATATATATATATATATATATATATATATATATGATACACACACACACACACACACACACACACACACACATAAAATAAACACATAATGAGACACATATTTGCTTAGTTGTGGGATTTATTTCCATATTGGTGACTGGGTAAGTAGTCTGGTCAGCAATGCATCTTAGCCACGGCAGGGAACCCTTAGAGAAAATGAAGAGAATTACAGTAGTAACCTTGAAGTGCACTTCTAAAACAGTTATGTGCACTGCTTACATAGTTTCAATCAAAGAGCTGCATTATCAGATATCATAGGATCATAGGAGGTTACTAGGCTTATGGCCCTGGGGCCCTTACAAGTGTAGCCAGAGTTTATCCCCAAAAAAGAAACCTCAGTCAGCACCTGTCACCCCTGTCAATGAGGGACACAGGTGGAACTCCTGGGACAAATTTGTGGTTTCCCAACCACTCATCAAGGCTGCACTTGAAAAGGGTCAGCAGGGTACTCTGCTTGACGTGTATGGTAAGTCTATTCCAGAGATGGAGCAGCCTCTGGGAGACAAAACTGTCTCTCCAGCAGGTTTTTTGATGTTGCATATTAGAGTTAGGTCTTTCAAGAGGGTAATGCATGAGGAGTTAAACCTACAGATATGGAGTGTCTTTAGTAGGGCAGGGTCTGAGATTGCCTTGTAGGTGAGACACAGATCACCTCTGAACAATCTGTACAATGCCGAGTAGAGTAATAGTGATTTGAGCCTGTCCACATAGGACAGGTTTTTGAGACCATGGGTTCCCTTTGTGAGGTATTTATGTGGCCTTTCCACTTGGTGCAGGTGTTTGGAAAGGTGCATACCAAATGGGGAGTTATACTCAATTATTGGCCTAATGAGGGAGGAGTACAGAGAGATAATAACCTCCTTTTTTTCAGGATGCAATCCCTTTACTTATGAGATGAACCACATAAAAGGCTTTTCTGACCACTGCCGCTACATGATGGTTGAATGTGAAATTGCTGTCAACCTGTGTACCCAGGTCTCTCACCACAGATTGTGTACTTAGGGGGTTGCTGTTGATATGGTAATCAGTAGGGGCTGTGTTTTTGCTGAATGGTATGATAATACATTTTTTTGCATTTAACTTAAGGCCATGACTTTGGCACCAGCCATTTATTGCTGTGAGACCCTCTTGCAGTATGTTAACATCATCTGGGAAGTCAATGACAGCACCCAACTTACAGTTGTCCATAAACTTCATCAGCCGCAGGTCATTTGCCTTTGCTTAGACTTCTGAAAAGTAGATGGCAAACAGTAGAGGTCCCAGGACAGATCCCTGGGAAACACCAATAGTGACAGGTCTGTTGTCGGTGGTGGAGGCCCCTATTTTGACCCTGTGGATCCTATCTGTGAGCCAGTTGGTCACCCACCTGATGAGACAGAGATTTACACCAAGTTGTGTTAGTTTTTTGATGATGCCTGAGTGGCTAATTGTGTCAAAGGCTTTGGCCAAGTCATGGTAAGCTGTATGTACTGACTTTCCCTCATACAGGGCCTTCGTGACAGTCTCAAAGAAGTCAACCAAGTTCATTAGGAAAGATCTGCCCTTGACGAATCAGAACTGGGTGGGGTCAAGTGCTTGGAGATTACCTATGTCCTTGTTTATGAGATCCATAATAATACGCTCCATGGCTATACAGATCAGACTTGTCAATCTAATGGGGCAATAGTTTACAGGGTCAGTAGCGGCACCACCTTTGTGCAAGGGGATGACAATGGGAGTTTTCCACTCTGCTGGAATGAAGCCTGTACTTAGGATGTGGTTGAATAGGGTGCTCAATAGCGAAGCTAGTTCTTGCTGGAGATGGTGCAGAATACAGCCTGGGATACCAACAGGTCCTATGGAAGCTGTATTCTTTGCCTTAGATAGGGCCTTTAACACTTGATCTATGGAGATGTGAGGTGTGGGACAAGTATCGGGGATGTTGAATGAACCTTTGGGGAGACGGGGGGTGAAGTTTGTGCTGAACCTATCTGCTAGCAGGTTGGCTAAATCAACAGGATCAGTGTAAGTGGTACCATTAAGTACTAAATTGGAACAAACCTGGGCTTTGCCATGGAGGTTCCTGACATAAATGAAGAAGGAGTTGTGGTTTTCCTTTGTTTCAGAGGCTAGTTTCAATTCATAATTGGCTTTGGATGTTTAAACTAGTGATCTAATTTGCTTGTTGAGGCTAAGGAGGGAGTTTTTACAATTTGAAATGTGTTCCTTTTTACCCTTGGACAACAGCTTCTAACTTTTGTTATAAAGCCTGTTAATAGAGGATGTCCACCAGACAGGTTTGTGTTTCCTTGAGGAGCAGGCTTTAGTTCTGTTGGGTATGACTGAGTCCATGCAGTTGTACAGGTGCTTGTATACTGTATTAATGTATTGTTCAGCATAGTTGTCTGCATCCTCTGAGGGGGCCGGTGGTGTGAAGCTACTGATACCCTTCCTTAGAGGTTGTAGTCAGCTTTTGAGAAGTTTTTTAGCCTGGTTACTTCTGGGGGATAGAAACTTCGAATGAGACAGACCAATGATCTGATCTCACCAGGGAAGAACATACTATGGGAGTGGTCCAGCGGTTGCCCATGCTGGTGAGAACCAAGTCCAGAATGTTATCTCACCTTGTGGGGGATGAGACAAGCTGGTCTAGTGCAGTAGAATTAATGAAGTCAAGGAATCATTGGGTGAGTGCATTAGTGCAGGAATAGTTCACCCAGTCTATGGTGAGGTAGTTTAAGTCACCAAGGATCAGGGTGATAGGGGGTACCTTGATGCAGTCAAGTAGGTCCAGGTAGGAGTAGGTGTCCTGAGTCATGGAGGAGGGTCTGTATCTGGCTATAACTTGGATGGATGTCTTGCCAACTCTCAGTTGCACCTGAAGTGGTTCCAGTGCATCATGCTGGCAAATCAGTCGGGAAGTGTGCCTGTCCTTAATGAAGATAGGGACTCCACCACCCATAGTCTTCCTGACCTCATTTTGGGGTCAGAATGTGTGGAATGAGGTATAGCCTGGTAAGACAGGGGTGCTCTCTGTAGCCCTGAATCAACTTTCTGTGACCGCACAGACGTTGGCATCTTCCAGTGTAAGGAGAGCCTCCAGTGAGTGCATTTTTAGGTTAAGGCTCCTAGTGTTAAGCAGAATTAACTTCAATTTGCTTTTTGACATATATTTTATGTTGGAAGATTTGTCTTTGGGACATTGCCTACAAAATGCAGAATAGGGGAGGCAAGAGCCTTGTCCAGGATCTGTAATTCCAGAGGTAACAGGTGGAGGCCATCTCTGGCAAAGCATCGAGGCCTGTCAACCATGTCATCCTAGGCAGACAGATACTGGATACACTTGGAATGACACCAGAAACTAAGCCAATTGTTGAGGTCATTTTTTGTTGGTACTGTGGTATCATTCTTGGTGAAGGTAGGATGCTGCTTAGGGCTAGGGTCATACCTGCCTGGGACCCATACTCTGACAGGTCAATCATGTCTCTCTTCATATAGTCCAAGTAGGTATGTCTATAGTAATTCACACCAACATGGACAATGCCATACTTGTACCTGTTGTAGAGTTACTTAAGTGCATGCGTGATGTGGTAGATTCTGGTACCTGACAGACAACTGACCATGATCTTCTCATTGTCAAGCCTGGTGAGGGAGACATTGGTGTGTCTCACAACTGAGTCACCAATGACCAGTATGTTTGGTTTATTGTTATGCCTTATAGGCTGTGTTGGTTTATTGTTATGCCTTATGGGCAGTGCTTGTGAGACACTGTCATGTTGTCTGCTGTGTGACATGTTTGGTGTTGTGTGTGGAATGTTTGTGAGTGTGTTTTGGAGGTCTCTGTTGTTTATGTAAGTTTTTATTGAGTATCTCTACATAGGTGTGTGTGTGTGTGTGTGTGTGTGTGTGTGTGTGTGTGTGTGTGTGTGTGTGTGTGTGTGTGTGTGTGTGTGTGTGTGTGTGTGTGTTGTGCTTGGCTGTGTGATGTGGGTGGTGTGGTGTTTGTGCTGGCAATCTCCTCTTTGTTAGGAGTACTGACTGTGGTGCGAGAGAGCTTGGATTCCAGGATACTAATGTAGATGCATTTCTCGCAAGTAGAAAATTATGTGCAAGGAGAAGAGGGCTGTCAGTGAACATGAGGCAGTTGCTACACTGTTTCAGTATGCCCATGTCAACCAGGCTGGCAGGAGAAACTGATGGGAATTGTCTACACATAGTGCTCTGAATACTTGGGCAGACCTATGGAGAGATGGTTTTGATAAGGGTTTGTCCACAAGAGTGTAGACCAGAAACCTTCTTAAATGTAAAAAAAAAGCTGGCCTGAAGCCCAAGTGCTAAAGCCAAAACTAACAGACAGTAATAAATGAAGCAGAATAAAAGCACTTGAACACTTAAGAGCAAGCAGCAAAGCAAAATAAGGTAATAAAGTAGGAAGGACATTACAGTAAAAGCAGCTGAATGAAGTCTAAAATTGTTTTTGTTAAGTGAAGAGGGAGGAAACAGAGGATAATTCAAGATTAAGAAACTAAGGGAGTTGGCCTTCCCAAATACTCTTTCTGTACAGAGTAGAATGAGCTGATGAGATGGGACTGGGAGGAGTCTCCAAAATCAAAGAAGCAAGGGGGTAGTCCTTTCCAAATTACCTCACTGTACTCAGTTGAGTGAGCAAAATAGATGGGACTGGGAGGAGTGTCCTAAATCAAATTTACAGCAGGACTTGACAATTCCAAAGCCACCAAGTTTAAGAATACAACAACACTTGGGCAGGAGGTTGGGGAAAACAAACAAAAATGCAGATAGAGACCAGCAGTACTCAATCAGGCAAATAAATAACTGCAGTACAGTTTGCAGACAGAAACCAGCAATATTCATTCAAGCAAATAAATAAATGCAGTACAGTTTGCAGACAGAGACCAGCAATATTCAATCAAGCAAATAAACACAATACATTTTTGTTAGCTATCACTGAAACAGATCAAGTGCAAAAAAGTATACTTACATCAGCTTTGTATATCTAGATGGTTATAGAAACAATCGTAGCCAGCTAGGAATCAGCTTTGCTACTGCTCACAATTTCACAAAAATGTAACTATTTATACCAGTAGTATAAAAGAAAAGTTAGACTCTCAGACAATCAGATAAATACAAAGAGATGTTGACCAGTAGCATACACCTTGGATGGGCTGACTTCACAGAATGTAAAGACCCCACTGTGAAACCAGCTGACTTAGAGCTCAAGTGCTGAACTAACCCTGAGAAACAAAATGCAGTCAGAGATCAACAATATTCAATCAAGCAAATAAATAAATGCAGTACAGTTTTGTTAACAAACTATAGATAGACACCAGCGATATTCAATCAAGCAAATAAATAAATGCAGTACAGTTTTGTTAACTATCACTGAAACAGACTGAGTACAAAAAAGTATACTTATATCAGCTTTGTATATCCAGACGGTTATAGAATCAATCACAGCCAGCTAGGAAGCAGGCCTGCTACTCTGTAGCAAATACAGAATTTATAGATATTCAAAAATGCCTTGAATTGCAAGTCTGTCAGTAAAACATATAGAGGCTGTTTTCAAACCACATGAATATAAACATAGATTGTGTTATATACATATATACATACATATATATGCACATACATAGAGAAATAGTTACTATAACTTGTCAAAATAGAGGTCCATTGATGGCATAAGATTGTGGTCGCAGCACTTCATTTTTATTGCTTTAGAAAAAAAAATACCCCAGTAATTGCCTACTCATATACTAGGAATGGCACTAAAATGTGTATGGGGAAATGTATAGACTGCATTGCCTGAACTTACGAATGCTCATCACTGCAAACTAACAGTAGTTCAAACATTCAGGAAAGGTGTGAAAGCTCAAAACATTTTTCCACAATGAGTAGTAGAAAAAAGAAGGAAATTCAATAGGACAGAATCAGTATTAGACAAATAGTTACGGTGTGATTTCTGAAGGACAACATACAGCTAATGTATTGGATTCAGTTTCAAAGCTGCCTGACATTTTTAGAGAAAAGATGCAAAATATTTTATTCTTTTAGAATATTAAAACATTTGCTATTCAACAGGTTTTTTTGCAAGGCACAACTGTCCAAAGCAATGCTGTGGTGTAAAATGAGGGAAAATTTGTATAATTATAAAAGTATACCCACATGAGTACAGACACACTAACAAGCAACACTAAGAACAGGTCATATGAAAAATAGTTACCAGTGGAGGAAAAATATCTACAGCAACAAACATGAAAAAAAAATACTATTGCCTTGGCCTAAATAATTATTAGACACATTTTTTCAAAAACATGTACGCAGTAAAGTAGATATAATTTCATTGCTAAAGAGGCTCCAGGTCTGTGTGTGTGACAAGATAGCATTTCTAGCTGAGCGAAATCCAGTCATTCAAGAAACGTAATTGCCTGTGGGTGGGGGAAGGAAAATACAAAAGGACAAACTTCAGCTGTAAGCTCTTATCACTTCCTACAACAACCCATCCTGACTGAGAATTTGTGTAATCAGATCTGCAGTATCCTAACAAGGTTTTCGAAAATCTTGCTTCTGGGTGAACATGTGACATACACAGTACTAAAATGTAAACAAACTCCTTTAGCTAAAAACTCTGGGCTAGTGCCCCCTATTAAACCGCTGACCAGTATTCCTTCTGCTGTATTCCTAAGGCACAAAATGTTTGTAGCTGTGAAAATGTGACGTTTTAAATTCTACATGTCCAAAAGCACCCCTTTAATGAGGGACCCCCCACTAGCAGAACTTCACCTAAGATGTCAGTTTTATTCCCTAATGACTGTTGATATAGTAACATCCCTTAGATGCCAGTTTTATCCCCTAATGACTGTTGATATAGTAGCATCCCTTAGATGTCAGTTTTATCCTCTAGTGACTGTTGATATAGTAACATCCCTTAGATGTCAGTTTTATCCCCTAATGACTGTTGATTAACATCCCTTACATATCAGTTTTATCCCCTAATGACTGTTGATATAGTAACATCCCTTAGATGTCAGTTTTATCCCCTAATGACTGTTGATACAGTAACATCCATTACATGTCAGTTTTATCCCCTAATGACTGTTGATATAGTAACATCCCTTAAATGTCAGTTTTATCCCCTAATGACTGTTGATATAGTATCATCCCTTAGATGTCAGTTTTATCCCCTAGTGACTGTTGATATAGTAACATCCCTTAGATGTCAGTTTTATCCCCTAATGACTGTTGATATAGTAACATCCCTTAGATGTCAGTTTTATCCCCTAATGACTGTTGATATAGTAACATCCCTTAGATGTCAGTTTTATCCCCTAATGGCTGTTGATATAGTAACATCCCTTAGATGTCAGTTGTATCCCTTAATGACTGTTGATATAGTAACATCCCTTAGATATCAGTTTTATCCCCTAGTGACTGTTGATATAGTAACATCCCTTAGATGTCAGTTTTATCCCCTAATGACTGTTGATATAGTAACATCCCTTCCTGAGTGATCACAAGTAGTGTAGCAGAATTTCTGTTTTGTAAGACTCACAATAATTGCTTCCAATACAAATTCTCATTGTCACGGCCTGCCTCTTGAAACATGCTAACATAGCTGATGCTTAACTACTGACTATCCTTCTGTAACAATGTCATAAGGACAGTGAGAGTACCACATTGATTATACCTTTTCCTTCTCCTGTTCTTAATCCTTTTTAAGAGGTTTGGTGACCTAGCTAACACATGACTATCAAAAGCACCTTCTTCCTGTCTTTAGTTATTAGGCATATCTGCTTATCTTGATGAACCTCACCTGTTTTGGCCACAACAGATCCTACCACCCTATCTTGTAAATAAGCGATAGTATTTCTATTGAAAGGTGAAGTGAGCCTGCTATTGTAGTTAGACAAATCAAGTAGAGATGTTTCTGTAGTCTGAACACCTGCATTCCAACTTTGTATTAGATCCACAGAAAGATTTTCTGGGCCTGGCCTTATGCATAATCACACAGAGAAACACTGCAACTCAATGATGCTGTTAAAGCTATTAGGTAATGGAGTCCAGCATTAAACTTACCATCTCTGTTTGAGTAATTGCATCATATTTTATTAGTGTAGTTTTGTTACCAAATAAATGTGTTATATCAAATCTTATTTCACAATAAAACCCATTTTTCTCTATTGAGGAATTTCTGCTAAACATAATCTAGTAGTGCTACTTTGCACGTGGAGTACGTCCATCTAATGCTCGGATCTACTCCTGTGTCTGTCTGTTAATGCTGACTCACAGAGAAAAGCTGCAGAGAGGCAGATACAGCCTAAGCAAACTGACTGAAACACAGTGAAAGTATGACTGCATACATATATGTGTGGACGCCCAAGCACACGCACACACACACACACACACACACACACACACACACACACACACACACACACACACACACACACACACACACACACACACACACACCATCTAACCACCCAATGATCAGTGACCTCAGAAAACACGCATAATGTACAGTGACTAAATAAACAGCTAGAAGTTGGCATAAAAAGCCAGACACAAAATACCAACTAGACCTGCCCCACAGTTCTGTATTCTCCCAGTTGTAAAAAATCACAAAGATGGCTACAGGACATAGTAGATTAAAATGTAGCACAAAACATTGAACCAAAACTGGCCTGCAATGTACAAGAAGCAAAAAATATAAAAAAAGTAGGTTAGAAAGGCACAAATCTAATAATTTGCTGCTTGTTGATGGCCACCAGCCCTTAAATCATTCCATTCATGAGAGGCACACATTGAAGATGCACCTTTCCATCTTTGTGTACATGTAAAATGCATGGCCACTCATTACAGAGTGAGCAATTAGAGACTATACCAATGACTGGCCATTAATATTCCAAAATGAGCACACTGAATGGCCACCCCAACCAGCATGCCTGTTGTAAATCCAAGAATATTCCAAAGGAAAAAGGTCCGGTCACCTGGACTCTTTTCCCTTGTTATATTCTGTAACTTTTATTGTTTTTTTTAACAACAATACAGAAATAAAATCACAAATCTGGACTCCAGACAAGAGAGAGACAGGATGGAGGAAATACTAGGAAAATCAGGTACATTATTTAAAACTAAAGATACGTACCTGATTTTCTTTGCATTTCCTCCATTCTGTCTCTCTCTAACCTTCTTTTATCCATTGCTTCCTTTCCAAAGTACTAATGTACTGGGTTAGCATCAGAACACAAGTCCCACATGCATGCACAGTACATCAGAAAAAAGCCCCAGGATACTGGAAAAATGCAGAAGGGCAGCACGGAGGCATTATACAGAGACATTATACAGAGATTTAGTGCTAACTTTACTGCTCCCCCCCAAAGGACCAATCACAATACCAGCAGATTGCCAGGCACCCAGTATTACTGCTGCACAGGTTAAAACAGCACTGTCCAAGGCCAAGAATACAGCTTCTATGGGACCTGACAATATCCCTGGCTGTGTTCTACATGAACTACAGAGTGAACTGGCATCTCACCTGTGTGCCCTGTTCAATCACAGCCTCACCTCAAGCTTTGTCCCTATCGAATGGTGCACTGCTACAGTCATCCCTCTCCACAAAGGAGGAGTGACTACAGACCCTGGGAACTATCGCCCCAATAGCCTGACGAGTCTGATATGCAAGACTATGGAACGCATCATGGATCTAATAAACAAGGATATAGGGAATCTCCAAACTCTGGATCCTATACAGTTTGGTTTTCTGAAGGGTAGATCATGCCTGCTCAACTTGGTCGACTTCTTTGAGTCAGTCACCAGAGCTGTGGATGAAGGCAAGGTGGTTCATACAGCCTACCCTAATCTGGCCAAGGCCTCTGATACCATTCCCCACTCAGGAATCATAGAAAAACTCACTAAGCTGGGCATCAACCCCTATATCACTAGGTGGGTTGCAAACTGGCTCACAGATAGAACCCACAGTGTGAAAGTAGCTGACTCCAAGTCAGACTGCTGACCAGTCATGAGTGGAGTCCCACAGGGTTCGGTCCTCTCCTGTTTGGTATCTACTTCTCTGAAGTCCATGCCAACATGAAGGGACTCTGGCTGACAAAGTCCACAGATGATTCCAAGTTGGGAGCTATTATTAACTCCCCAAGTGATGCTGACATCCTACAGAAAGGCCTCATTGAGACCAACAACTGCTGTCAGAACCATGGCCTTAAGCTCAATGCCAAAAAATGTGTCATCATCCCCTTTGAGAAAAAACCTGGTTCCCTTGAATTACCACATCGATGGTAGTCCACTGAACACAGAAGGCATTATAAGAGATCTCAGAACACAGGTTGACAACAGCCTCTCTTTTGACCACCACATTGCCACTGTGGTCAGAAAGTCCTTCTATGTAGCATATCTCATCATTACTAAGGATTTTGCATCCAGGAAGAAAGATGTCATTGTCTCCCTCTACTCTTCCCTCATTAGGCCAGTCATCGAGTACAATGCCCCATTTGGCATGTACCTTACTAGACACCTGCAACAGCTGGAGAGGCAGCAAAAGTACTTCAAAAAGAGGATCCTGGGCCTTAAACAATTGTTCTATATGGACAGACTCAAAAAACTCCAACTATTCTCTGTATCATACTGCCTACTTAGAGGCCATCTCTGCTTGACTTACAAAGCCATGTATGACCCAGCTATGTTAGAAATGCTACATCTAGAGAAATCCCAATCCCTCCACACCACACACTCCAGAGACCTCAACCTCATTACCACAATCAACAGAACATGCTGGAGGGACAGGTTCACAACCCAGAGAATGCCCATGCTATGGAATAGACTTCCCATACATGTCAAGCAGAGCACCTCACTGGCCCTCTTCAAGAGAAATCTTGATGAGTGGATGGGAAATAGAAAATTCACCCCGGGGATCACTCCAGTGGCTCTACTCGACAGAGGCACTAGGAACTAAGGTTGGTTGGCATGGTGCCAGAGAACTTCTATGGGCTAGACTTGTAAAGGCTCCAGGGCCCTTAGCCTAGTACACAACTATGAGCCTATGAACCTAAGAAAAGTATTTTTTTTCTTAAATAATGCCATTGTATAACAGCAATAGCCCATGACTGGGTTTGGGCAATGCTGAATTTGCCCATGGTTGGCTTTGTTTCCTCGTGACCAAACCACACCAACCATGGGTAAATCCAGCATTACCCACATCCAGGCATGGGTTATTGCTTAAGTATATTGTTGCCAGACAGTATCAAATGAGCTGTCCTTCATGCCCCTGATGTTTCTGTTTTATGACAGTAAAACACATTGCCTGCTGAAAATAGAAGTAACAAACAAAATAATAAATAAATAAATACATTAAAAGTAAACACCTTTCTCAAAGTCATAAAAGAAAAGTTTAAACATTTCTCAGAAATACAAGCTTTAGTCTACCAAACAGGTCTGCAGATCTACCACTGTGTTATTTTAGTCAATTATGGTTACAAATAGGGCTCATGGGTAGTGACAAGACATGCAGTCTAGAAGTCTGTTAAGAAGCCTAGCCCAGTTTTCCCAAAATACTGCCTGGTTAAGTTACATGCTGCATGTCACACAATAGGCAAATGGAGGTTGAAGGACTCAAACCCTGGACCACAGGAAGGAGCTCATAGCTTTAATCCTCTGCACTAACTGCCAGCTGGGCTGTACTTTTTTCAGAACTAAGTTCCTGTCTCCAGTCCAATTTGTGAACATTACTTCTCCTCATTCACATGGCTTCTAATTAGTTGTTACAGGCTATGTGTATATACTGTATAAAATGGCCACTTCCAATGCTTAAGTATATGTAATTTATATTAGATGTCATTGTAAACATTCAATTGAATTGTATTGTACTGTATTGCATTTGAGCTTTTCTATCTGGACCTCCTTTGAAAATGGGACCTGAGCCCAGTCAGACTTTTTTGGTAAGCAAAAGCAATAAATAAGTAAATAAACACGTAGAAGAACTCTGCTTTTAGATAAAGTGATAAACAAGGTGCTCAAGTTAATATCTGGCATGTAGCTTCTCCAGTCCTGCATTTCTCTGCCATCATAAAGGTAACTTTTTAACACTTTCTTGCCCAGTCCCAACCAGTTGTGTTGGAACATAGAGATAAAACCCTGACTGCCTCCCACTTGTTTCCAGTTTGATTTATTGGCTTGGATACCTGATAGAGTTGGAAGGTGATGGAACAGGAATGACAAGGCTCAGTTTGCCATGTTTCCCCAGGGGAGGGGTGGGAGGCTGGCATAATGGTTAAGGTGTTTGCCTTACTGATACAAGGTACAGGGTTTAATTCTCACATGGAGTAATTGGCTATGCTTAAAATGGTCCAGAAGGGCAATTAGCCTAGTACTAAACTATGAGCTATGAGTACATGCCTGGAGCATAGGCTGCGAGGTACAGTCCCCAGTGGAGACTGCCCGTCATACAGAAGTGATTGTTTGCAAGGAGGAGGAAAGATTGCTTGATAACCTCACAACTGAAGCCATGGTCACATGTCATGTAAAGTCCACTGAATTCCCAGAACTCGGACTACCACAATTATGCATATCATATATGCTACCAACAGCCTGTCATACACAGAGCCAGCTGCAGCATGATAACCACTCCTCAGCTGCCTGGACTAAGTACAGTCCCCTCTGCCCACCTGAACAGGCCTCTACTCAACAGGGGAAAGAGTGAAGACCTGTCTCAGGTCCCGAGGAACTTTGGAGAGCATTGCTGTATTGCTTGGTGTAAGCCCCCACCTGGTGATAGAAAGTACAGGAACAGGTCCGAGTGCCAATAGGCAGTGAGAAAATGGTGGGTCTGTAATCAGAAGTTCACACTGAAGTCAATAATGTTTCTACTTGTAAACTAAAAAGAAGAGACAAAACTGACAGAATTGGAACCCAGGGGATGTATGGAGATAACTTAAAGCAAATCCCCTGAAATGGCAGCCAGTCTACATGAGTCATCTGTTTGAACTGTAGCGCCACTTCTTGTCTGCTAGGTAATGCACACTGCATGCTGTTCTCTTTGTTATTTGTATTATTTTCTGCTGGCTTGGTCCCTTTTTGTACAGATTAAGTCCTTCACTTCATCCATTCTTCTTGCAGAATCTGCACTGCAGCATGCATCTTTTTCGAGTCATAATTTTCTGTATATATTACTTTTATACTAACATGCTAGCATGGAATCCCCATTCCATGGAAACTGTTACTTTGAGAGATTATTTCTCATTCTTTTTGAGGACAATATTAACAATCTTTGATTTGTTCAATGCCTTCTACAGTTTTAAACCCACCTCTGTATACACTTCTGTTATTTTATGCCCATTGATTAATGTTCTTCTTCTTGTCAATGTTTCATTCTGGGAGATTCACTCAGCAACTACCTTTACTTTTTGTGACCATCTAAGAGAGAGGTATTAAAGAGAAGATTTGGCCATGAAGGGTGTCTGATTTGGAAAAGGGACTGACTGGCATTGTTTCCTTTCCTTTCCCAGTGAAGAACTAAAAGCTTCCACTTAGGATCCTGGTTGCATCTTGGACAGATGCAGTCATAATGATTCCCAGTCATTCACCTTCCTATATCCTGCTGTGTTACTAGACACATACTGTTTTCACCATTAATTTAGAAAGACTCCATGTCATAGCCTTTCATTTCAGTTGAATAAATTGCTTTAGCAAGAAATTTGAATTGGAGTATTAAAAATACTGATCATAACAGTGAAACCATAACTGTTTAGTACAACATTCAGTTTCAGTTCCACTATGGATGAGTTCTTTCTTAGGCAAATTGTAGGCCCACCAGATATACCAAAACATTGCATGCACACACACACACACACACACACACACACACACACACACACACACACACACACACACACACACACACACACACACACACACACACACACACGTAAATATATGTTTGTAAGTGTTTGTGCAGAGTTCTTTTTATAAATCATATATTGGTATTATGGGAACATAAATATATAATTTTTGAAGGTAGATAAGGAGTGCATAACCCATTATCCTACCTGTATTACATTTAAGTAAGTATCTGATTCTAGAAAACCCACAGTCTGCATTGTTATGTTGTCCAGAAGTTGCTAATATGTATATTATCACATTATTTTACTGTTTTTGAAACCGATGATACCTCTTTCACATATTCAGTGCATGTGGTTTTTCTGTCAGTTTACCTGTTTGTTCTCTTGGTTATTTTTCTTTCAGCTTTGTCTTTTGCTCCCTTGTTTCTGTATATCACTTTGAAGTGTATTACCCTTTTCAACTTTGTAGTGGTCCTTTATATGTCATGTTGATACATCATGCTTTCTTTTATCCCTGAAATAGTTTAGTTACCATATGGTTGTTTTATTTACTTTATTTCATTTTCTGTATTCTGGACTGCATATATCCAGTATATATGCCTTTGTGGGCCTTTGTGGATATGTGGTTTCAGATCAGACCCAAAAACTAAATGCACAGTTGATTAATAACTTCATATTATAGAGTAGTACGTCATCATGTCTATCCCAGTATCTTATTAGCTTTTACACAGTTGTCATATATCATTTGCTTATTTTTAAATCACTTGACATGATCACACCAAGTTTATATATATATATATATATATATATATATATATATATATATATATATATATATATATATATATATTTATTTATTTAATTTGTTTACCAGGTAATATCCGACTGGGCACGAGGCCCATTTTCAGCAACGGTCCAGGAAGAAAAGCTCCATACATACTTATACATAGTTACTACATATTAACAATCTTGAACAATAAAGACATACATATATATGTTAACATTGAACCTAGAAAAAAAATCAGTACAGTAATAACTAAATAGCTGCAATTCACAAATTTACCTTAAAATGGAACAGTTTGAGAAGAATATTTACAGCATGTGTGGTAGTGAGTACAGTGTAATACAAGAGAACTGTAGTTGTAAGACAATGCAGAAGCTTGTGTTTCCAATGCTAACTGAGATAGAGGGTTGAACCTAGTTACCGAAGGCAGATAATAGTTGTAGCTATGGGAAAGAGCTGGATTAGGGTGAATAGAAAGGACGATGAGAGGGTGATGAAAGGGGGAAAAAAAGGGGAGTGAAGAAAGGATGAAGATAGGGGAGGTAGGTGGCCTAGCCAGGGATGTGGCAGGAGCAGATCCAGTGTTTAGTTAGATGTTCCTTGAGGGGATGTTTGAAGATCCAAATGCTAAGGTTTTTAGCTATTGGTTGAGAGAGGGTGTTCCAGAGTTTGGCAGTTTTACAGGAGTAAAGGGCAATGCCTTGTGTGTTGTGGGATTGGCTAACCTTTAGCAATAGTTTATTTGAGGATCTAAAGAGTCTATGATTGTTGTTGGCTTGGATTAGACTGGCTAGTGATGGGCATTCGTGTGGTTTGTGTGTAGTTTGGTGGGCTATGGACAGTTGGTTTAATGTTGAAGGTTTGGTAACCATTTGAGTTGTGTAAGTACTGAACAATGGGTGGGTTCTGTTGGGGTGGCCAGTAGCAAATTTGGTAATTTTGTTGTAGCATGATCCAAGATTACTAAGATCTGATTTACGAATGTTTGTAAATACCTGGGAGTCGTAGAGGAGGATGGAGAGTAGTTTTGTAAGCCAGTGGCTAGTCTGGTACTATCTGTAAGGTAAGGTTTGATTCTATAAAGGGTGCCTAGTTTACAGTGGACTTTTTTGATGGTGAGGGAGATGTGGGTATCGAACCTTAGGTAATCATCAATTGTGACACCTAGAAGTTTGGTTTGGTTAGTGGATTCTATTTTGGTTCCGTTTGTGGAAAGGATTGAAAGTGGGGTCAGACACATTTTGGGTTTGTTATAATTGAAAACAATTAACTTGGTTTTGTTAGGGTTTAGCATGAGTTGATGTTTAGTGAGGTAATTTTCTATGTCCTGTAAGGATATTTGCATAGCAGTTTGTAGTTCTTGGGGTGTTAGGGCTGAGCAGATTAGTGTAGAGTCGTCGGCGTACTGGACTATGGAGGCTAGTTGGGCTGCAGCTCTGAGGTCATTAGTAAAAGTTGTAAAGAGTAGGGGACCAAGTATAGAGCCTTGGGGTATGCCAACATTGATGGGTAGCAGAGGGGACAGGGTATGCTCCCACTTGGCAGCCTGCAATAACTATGGAACCAGGACAGGGCTAATGAGTTAAGGCCATGGGATGTTAGTTTATTTAGTAGGATTTGGTGGGAGACAGTGTCAAAGGCTTTTTATATGTCAAGAAATATACAGGAGACCATTTGCCCATCATTAATGGAACCTGTATGGTGTTTGTGAATGATAGTAGGGCAGTGCTGGTACTATGTTTTAGCCTAAAGCCATGCTGAGAGGGGGAGAGGAGGTTGTGATTAAGGAGGTGGGTGAGAAGTTGGGAGTGAATGCATTTTTCTAAGATCTTAGCTAAAGGGGGAGGATGGCTATGGGATAGTAATTGGTTAGATCTTTAGAGGGGCCTCCTTTGTGTAGTGGAATGATGTGAGATAATTTCTATAGCTGCGGGACATATTGTTCAGAGATGGAGCGATTGATCAATACTGATATGGGATAGGCAATTGAGGGGGCAGTAGTTTTAAGGTATTCATTAGGTAGTTGGTCAGCAGCTAGATAGCAGGGTTTGAGCTTGGAAAGGAATGATTTTATGTAGTTAGTTTGGATTGAGGAGAAGGGGAAGGTGGTGTGGAAATCAGAAGAGGGATTTGGAACAGTGAGAGGTTGAGCAGTCTGACTATCGAGAAGTGATGAGATTGAGTTAATAAAGTGGGCATTGAATTGAGTAGCTATAGGGACAGTAGCCTTGAAGGTGTCAGGAGGGGGGGGGGGTTGGGCTATATCCTGGGTTGAGAAGATTGTTAGTGTTTTGCCAACATTTTTGAGGGTTGTATTGGTGGTTTTATTTGACTTGAGAGAAAGTAGTTTTGCATAACTGTTTTTGTTTGTTTCTTAGTCTGGTTGCGGAGCTGTTATGTTGTGCATTTTTTTATATTTGTGGTGGTGTGTTAAGTGGACCATGCCCTGTCTCTTAGTTTCATTATTGTGATGGTATCATTAGTTAGCCAAGGTATGTGCTTAGATTTTGCTCTAATCTTTCTTGTGGGTGCTAGATTGTTAAGGATTTTAAGAAAAGTATAATGGAAGTAGTGCACTGCTTGATCAAGTGGGAGGTTTTTAAGAGGTGACCAATTACTATTCTGAAGTAGGAGGTTGAAGGTGGAGTGGGAGAAGTTTTTCTTGTTCTGGACAGTTTTGTATATTGTGTTGGTATGTATTTGTACATGCAGTTAGCATACTGAAATTTCAAATCCCTAAATTGTCAAAATGTGGTCCCTGTAGGGGACATAGAAGCAAAGCTTCACTATACATGTAAAGGTGGTACCCCCCCCCCAGGAAAAATACTCTTACATTCCTTGTTTTTTGCGGTTGAGGACATTCAGTTGGTATTGAAATTACGTTTCCTCAGTTCTAACTGTTTGCACTACACTTACATTTTGCTTTCCTTGATGTCTCACGTTGCATGTCTTTGTGCTCAAAGAGCTCCTATTTTCTTCCTTCTTCTCTAAACTTGCTAAGTACTTTCTCATTTTGCCAGCTGTTGGTAAACATTAGTTTTGCTACAGATCTTCATGTAATCTGCCTGAAGCCATTTCTTTCTCCAACCTTTCCCTGCCACTATAAGATGTTAAAGATATTTGTCTCATTAGTATTAACTTAATGTCCTGTAGCAGCTGCTTCTAGTACAGTGCCAGACAATATGTCATTAATAAAGGGTCAACAAATGCAATGACAGTTTCTATTTCATTTTCTGTTAAGTAATGTTAAAAGTTACAGTTTACAAGTAGTCACAAGTTTGCAAGTCAAGTTACAAACTGTAACTCTGATGTAGCATGTCTAATACTGTTGGCCAGAAGAAGAAAAAAAAAAAAAACACAATATGTGGAAGAAGACAACAAAACTCTATTTTTAACTAAAGGACTTCTTACTTTAGGGATCTTTCTTTTCCTTCAGAAATTGCAACCACTTTTGGGAATCCTTTTCTACTCAAATTTCTGTTTTCTGCTTGCTGTGAGGCAGAATAGGACCTCTCTCCTGCTTGATTCAACTTCTTGTTAATGGACTAGCTTCTATCTATGTTGAGTATATGTCCACTGCTTCCCTATATTTAAGGTACAACATTACTACACTTTTGGTTTGAGTATAAACAAAAGCAGACAATAAAATCAGTAACTATGAGTCAGGTTAGGCAACACAGGGTTTGACATAATTCTACAAAGCAAACAGAAGGAAAACAAATGCCATCATGTTACTGCAATGCAGCTGCATAGTACAATGGTGCAAAAGAGCTTAGAGCAGAGTCTGACCTTGTGATTGCATCAATTCAGTTGTGTAGCTTTGTGGTTACTTGTATTCTGGGTAATGTACATTAACAAAGACGAATTAAATAAAACAAGTTGTGAGCATGGTTATTCAGCACACAGTAAATCTTCCAGATAGGAAATCAAAGCTTTCCTGAACTTTTTAACTACCAAATGCTCATGACTCATCATAATTTACAAGCAACAGATACACTGGTGTGTGAGTGATGGAAATGTATGATGCACTAGAGGGAAAATTGGGAGTATGGGTGTCACAGACAGGGAAGACTGGTGGATATAGATGCAATTACTGTGGGATACTACCTGGCCCTTTTTTCACGAGACAGTCTGTATTTTGACAGTTGGGGGAAAAAGAAAGATGAGAAATATCTTGAGATTTTAGGAAAATAAATATTTCTGACTTTTCTCTAATCAATGCAGAAAATTATGGTTATGTATCAGAATGACTTCACTGTGCTACGCTACAATATAAATGGCTTATACTCCACTCAGATGAGCCTTTATTTTGATAATAAAGTGAAACCCAGTCCTTACGCATTGATAATAGGCATTGTTGGTCCTGAAGACTCACATTTCAATGAAAAATGCCTGCTTTGTGCATATGAATAGGTGGTATTCTTAAATTACATGCATTAAAAATATGAACCAGTTACATAACTTGCTACTGAATCCCTGAACGTTGATATGCATTGAGTACCACTTTCTCTGGAGCAAGGCAGAAGAAATATTTAAAGTCATTTAATGCAAACAAGAATACTTTTGAACATTTTCATCTTTTGTTTGTCTGTTTGTTAACCAGGTAGGTAAGCTAGTCCTGAGACCCTTTTCAGTAATGACCTGCACTCAAAAGGCAGCAGTAACAACAGTTAGATACATGCAACTAAAACACAGATTGTGCAATAAGCTATTACAACAACGTTCTAACGTATAAAATCAGTATCACATGAGATATACACAAAACAAAACACAAAGACAGGATTTACAACATACTAGTTCCACAAAATGTGAACTATAAACATTTTTCTCCAGTAATTTGAACAAAATTTGTAGTGTGCTTGCCAATGGGCACCTCCATTCATTATGTCCATAGCATCAGCACTGATAAAAGTAAGGACAGTCTACCAGTGTATCATACAAGAATAATAAGAAGATGTTTCTGTGGTTTGTGTTCCATTGTTAGTCTTATCCTCCTGTAATGATTATGTGACCACCACTTGTACAAACATAAGTAGGAGCCACAATCTCTACATGCTAAGGCTGATTCACTCATGGCAAGTAACTTTATAGCTAGACTGTTTACAGAAAGTGTCACACTATGTAATGTCTGCCTGAATGAAAGATGCTATTCAGATTATTAAATATAAGTATAAAATTATAAACTCATCACTATTCATATGGGAGTTAGCATTACAAACCATTTTACCTTATTTAACATAAAACAACAGGTGGCAACTTTATGTAATGCACTTGTTGTGACTATGTATCCATCCTCAGTGAAAACTACCTTCAGTGTATGTAACACTTAAATAGCAGAGAAGAATAAATATTCAAGAGGGTGGTGTCTACATTTGTGTATCATGTGTTGCAAGATGTGCAGTACAACATTCCACACTTCTGTAGTGATGATTTGTACCTCTCACTAGATGATGTACAGTACACAAGCAACAATTGCAGTTGGTGTCTAACAGACTTATGATAAGCAAACAACAATGTCTGACAGGGCAGGTGTTACATGGAAATAATAGACCATTCACGGGTGTTGTGAGACCCAACAACAAAGTCGGAGGGCATATCCACCCCTGGAAGGTCTGTTATTTCCCTGTGATTCCCACCCTGGAGGACATTATTCTGCTTAGATAATGGGCTATCTGTTGATTTTTTTTATTATAACGGACATTTTTTATATTTTTAATGCAAAATAGTCAGCCTAATGTTTCAAAATTGCTGTAGCATATGTAATTGCTGTTGGATGAAGTATTTTACATTCAAAATATATGTTATAAAAGCATTTATTTTTAGGGGGTCTCTGCATCACCCTATGGCATTCCCACCCAGTGTCCCATGTCTATACCAGGTCTGCCATCTATTGTTCAGCCTCCTGGACTTCCTCTGATATTAGCTGGGAACAGTTATGGAGCTTAAGGGCATACTGGGTGGTCTCGTCTACTACCATTGTTCTGTTTTTTCTTGTGTCCTACCCACCATTCTCCCTTCACTTGGAAAATACTGGTGACACCCTTAGGTGGGAATGCAATGGGGGATGTTGTGGTGTATCGCCCTGACTCTGCGGAGGCTCCCCCAGAGGTCATTGTGAGAGATTCTTATGATAACCACCCACCTTTCTTGGAGAGTAACGCCAATCCCGCTATACCTCTCAATCAGTTGCCCGAGATGCTAATCGGACCCAGTTCATCTTGGTCATAGTCAGGGTTTTATCTCTGTGTGTCTTCAAAGTGGCTATACAAGTATTTAGTGTGTGTGTGTGTGTGTGTGTGTGTGTGTGTGTGTGTGTGTGTGTGTGTGTGTGTGTGTGTGTGTGTCTGTGTGTACGTGTGTGCATGTGTGCACATGTGCGTGTGTGTGTGTGAAAAAAAAAAAAAATATATATATATATATATATATATATATATATATATATATGTATATATACATATATACATACACACCATACACACACACACACACACACACACACACACACACACACACACACACATATATGCAGAGACACAAATAGACTGACTTAGACACATATACACATACACACACACACACACACACACACACACACACACACACACACACACACACACACACAATTACAGTCAGTTTCTTCCCTTAGTACACCTCAGATGTCTCAGTGTGATCAAATGAATGAAAAAAATCATATAGTAGAAGACATTGCAAACCTCTCCCATGCATCTCAGCTGACCCTGATTTTGTAGAACATCCCTGATTTTGCCTTTTATTTTAGCTCTGCCCCTTGAATATGTTTGATTTTCTGGTAAATTACTAAGGATTACATTCAGTTAATAAAGCCGCACATTATAGTTTTAAACTTCATTTTGTTCCAAAAATGCATGTTGATGTAAAACCTCTTGCTCTGTTTACTTTTTAAGTGAACTTGAGGTTATACTTAAAGATTGTCCTAAATTTTAGGTCTTTGTCTCTACCACCATTACTGTTGGCTTTGTCTAGAACTCTTAAGCAAAGAAGTGGAGAGTATGTGGTCTCTCTCTCTCTCTCTCTCTCTCTCTCACAGTGTCTCTCTCTCTCTCTCTCACACACACACACACACACACACACACACACACACACACACACACACACACACACACACACACACACAATATATGAAAAGGCTCATGTCTGTGACATGTATGCAGCTCATGTCTGTGAAATGTATGCAGCTAGTGTGTATCATGTTAACTGTAAAACTTTCTGTTGATTAATGTGAAGCCACCACGTATGCATTTCCTTAGAGAAAGAAGTGGACTGATATGCTTATGCTTTGAAAGGCAAGCAATACTGAGTTTAAGGTTATACTTAGAATGGATTTATTAAAGGTCATGAAGTGAAACTAGGATGACCTATATAACTTAGGAAGCATTAAAATGAAAAGAATAATCTGATATGCAAAAGTATATAGGAACTTCTGGAATTGCCTACCATTATGTATCAAATTATCACCTACAACCAACACTTCAAACATTAACTGGACAAATCTTTGGAAAACATATAATCTGAAGTAGTTAACTTCATTTTATCTGCAACCTGTGGGTATTCAGATCCATATCGGATCTGAGCCGGCATCTTTTCAAGCATCTGCTCTGAGCTCTAAGCTCCTTCCCCTTACCCATAACCCATCACCATTTCCTACCTTCCTCAGATCTTGTTTGCCACTTCGTGCATCAGCATCATGATCGCTGAGCATAGGGTATTGTAAGTACTTTTTTGGTCGTTTTTCTAAAAGAAAGTGAGAGTGTTCTTCAGTTAGTTCCCTTTCCTCCCCCTAATGCATGTTCGTCGTTTAAAAAAAAAAAAAAAAAAAGTTTGTTGTAAAGTAGTTTAGGTGTGAGTGCTCTTGGTGTGTCAGTCATAAGTAGGTTGGCTGTGTGTATTTGTAGTATGGCTGATCATCCAAACCCTACCGTTAAGAAATGCACAGTGTGGCCATAAGCTTTCACCGGCCAATGGTCATACTCTGTGTGTGGTTTTCCTGGGTTATCCCCATTTATCTGTACAGTGCAGTGTGTGTGCAGGATTTAACCCCAGGGCCTTGAAAGAAAGGAAGGCCAAACTGGTGGCAAAAGGCCTTCTACCTTTTTCCTCTGGCCTCATTGGCCTCGGCCTTGACTCCTGCAGCAGCTGCTCAACCTCCCCCTCAGACTGGGACTCACCCTACCACTAACCCTGTTGAAGGGGAGGCCAAAGGAAAAGACAGAAAGAAAGACAAGGACATAGACAAGAGGGGGGATAGGTCCCGTAAACGGTCTCCAGAGCGGGAGCCCTTCCCTAGCCACCTTCTAAAATGTCGAGACCTACGTCTCCTCGGCTCCACTCCCTGAGATTATCCCCAGAGCCAATGGAGTCCTTGGATCTGAGGTCTTCCTCTAGGTCATCGCAATGACCAGCCAGATCCGAGTCAGTCGCTTCCTTGCACTCGACTCAAAGTCTATTGGAATTGGATATGGACAGGATAATGAGGACATTTATTCAGACCCAAATCCAGATGGGAGTCTTGCCAGGCCCCTCTCCCTCTGGAGGGAGGACCTCTATACCCTTCTTTCATCCAATTTCTCCTTCCCTGATCCGGCCTGTGGCTTCGGGGTTTATGGATCCGAGAATCTTCAGAGCTGGGGGTTCAACGCCGATGGTTCTTCCAACCTCGACTCCGGCAATTACCTTGAGTTTCACGGATCTGACTAGTTCGGATCCGAGTAACTCTCAAGGCAGAGGACAGGGAGTCATATCCGAGGGAATGGAGGTGTCTTCGGCTCTGACTTTGTCGGATCTGAGCCATTCCTTCGGAGCTCTGGCTCCTCCAGCCTCGGCCCCAATCCTCAAGGCGGACCTGGGGAGAGCTTCCTCCTTGTTGGGTGCTAAGGAGGTGTGCTCTCCATCAGTGTTCGATGTGGTGGAGAGGGTTATCTCCCAAGGATCAAGACCCCAGCCTATTTCCTTGGATTCTGCTTAGACTTCCTTGGATTCGGTTATGACTTCCTTCAGCTCATCCCAGGGACAGCCCGTGCTAGAGGACCCCCAGGCAGTTCCCCTGGAGGAACCCCCCATGGCTCATGAGCCCTCTTCAGAGAGTCTCACTGAAGAGGGTCCCCGTAAGCACATGTGTAAAAGGAGGCACCTGGACTCCCCCAAGTCCTTGACAGAAGACACTGATTTAGATAAAGGAGAAGGTTCCACCAGGTCACCTCCCGAGGATGTCTCCTTTGGAGACATCATGGAGATTCTCCACCAGAGGGGAGGTTGGTCAGCCCCAAAACCTTTGATGGATGAATCAGTGTTCCTGGAGGCTTTTGGCACGGGCCCATCTACATCCTGGGTTTCCCCACCTGTGGATCCCTTAGTGGATCTTATCACCACGCGGGCATGGAAGGAGCCTGACACCATAGAGCCGATACCAAAATACCCGGACAGGATTCTCTCTCCACCCTCAGACAGACAGGCCTGATATAAAGGATCCCCTGTGGATGTTATGGTGGTTGCAGCAGCCACCAAAAGGGAACTGGCCCAGGAGAGTTCCTCAGTCCACCCTCCGGACAAGGAGTCCAGGGTGGTGGATCGTATTGGGAAGCGAGTGTATTCTTCAGAGACGATTTCCATCTGAGCACTGAACTATTTGGCACAGTTTATATGACTGCAGTGAGACCTAGTCACGGAGTTAGCTGAGTCGCCCCCAGAGTCTTTGTCACCGGAGGGCAAGCGTCTGTTCTCCATGAAAATGTCGACTCTGAAATCAGTATCGAACACGTCTATGCACCTCCTTTCCTATGCTATGGAAGGAGTGGCTAGGGCAGCTGGGACTGGCGTGGCTATGAGCAACATGCTTGGCTCAGAGTGTGTCAATTCATGGACCCCTTCAAGGCATCTTTCACAAATGCTCCCTTTGATGGTTCTTCTCTTTTTGGGAAGACCGTACATGACACCCTTGTCCAGAGCGAAAAGGACAGGAAAGACTTTGTCTGCCACTGGAGTCCGCTTCTCTAGCCCTCAAATATCCTTTAATAGGAATCAGAGAAGGCAAAAGAAGATGTGGTTCCGAAAATCACAGTTTTCCCGGGACTCTCAGGACAACTCGTCCCCTAGAGGCAGAGGGGGACAGGACAGACACCGCCCCAGAGGCAGAGGGGGTCTGAGGAACTTTAGGTCTATGGAACCCTTCACAGACAGGCCCACACAGCAGCCCTGAGGGGTTGCCCGACTGTCCCACTCTGGAGGCAGTCAGGGGAAGATTATCATTGCACTCAATTGGGAGTCCATAACTGTAGATTGTTGGGTGCTTCAAATAATATCCAGAGGCTACACCATCCCATTTTTACCCCTCCCATCCAACCAAAGCACCTCCCAGATGTCCCACCCGCTCAAAGGGAGACAGCAGCACTAGAGATTTCCAAGCTGCTTCAGAAACTAACCATCGAACCAGTCCCTCCGATCAGTCCAGATCAGGCGTTTACTCCAGGTTCTTTTTAGTGCCAAAAAAGACGGGGGACCTCAGGCCCATTTTGGACCTGTCAGCTTTAAACCTGACTGTCGCCAAGCAGAAATTCCAGATGGTCATCTTACAGTCCATTCTACCTTATCTTTGAGAATGCAACTGGATGTGCTCGACAGACCTCCAGGATGCTTACTACCTTCGCTTCTGGCTGGGAGTCAGTCATTTCCAGTTCAGAGCCCTACCCTTTGGTCTCACCACAGCCCCCAGGGTGTTTACCAAAGTAATGGCAATTGTAGCGGCTCACCTGAGGCTTCAGGGAATTCAGGTATTCCCTTACCTAGACAACTGGCTCCTCGCTGCTTCCACCAAGCGTCTTCTTTGCCTAGCCAGAGAATACACCCTTCATCCTGCAGTATAACTAGGGATTACTATCAATGTTTTCAAGTCCCTCTTGGACCCGGTGCAGATTTTGGACTTTATTGGGGCATGGCTGTACACCCTTTGATTGAAAGTCTTCCTAACTCCAGACAGGGTCCAGACCCTACAGGCCTATGTATCAGTAGTTCTTGGCCCCAGGTTACCAAAGGCGGGTGACGTTCTCAAAGCCCTGGGTTCTATAGCTGTAGCAATCTCGATCCTCCCCTGTGCGCATCTTCACATGCGTGTTCTCCAATGGACTCTAGCCATACACTGGTCTTGGCTAGATCTCCCCATGGAACATCCAATTGAAATCAGCAAAGCTTGCAGGGCGTCACTTTTCTGGTGGCTCCAATCGCCGGAGATCTTAGCGGGAAGCCCATTCATTTCACCCACAGCCCAAGCCATAGTGACCACGGACGCCTCCCAGCTTGGGTGGGGGGGCACTATCTGGGGAGGATGGTCCAAGGCACATGGCCCCAGATCGAGACCAGATTGCATCTCAGTTTTCTGGAGATAAGCGCAGTGCTTTTAGCATTGCAAGCCTTCCACACTGTTCTTCCTCTGGGGACGACTGCAATTCAGTCAGACAACATGTCGCTTGTCTGGTACATCAACAAACAGGGAGGAACCAGATCTTACCCTCTGTGTCACGAGGCCGTGAGAGTGTGGGAGTGGGTGATCTCCACCAGTTGGTTTCTGATTGCAATACACATCCTGGGCTGCGCCAACATTTTAGCAGACAGACTGAGTCAGGCTATTCTAATGCCATACAAGTGCTCTCTGAAACAATCGATAGTGGAGGAGATCTTCCATGCATGGGGTCAGCTTTGCTGCAATCTCTTTGCATCTCCTTCCAATGCGAAGTGTAGCCAATTCTTCGCTCTGATCCCCTCACTAGGGGATCCCCCAAGAGATGCTCTAGTACATGCTTGGCCTCCCGGGTTACTGTATGCTTATCACGTTATCTCTCATTCCAAAGTTTCTTCATAAAGTTTGCTGACTGGGGTGAAAAGTGATCCTCATTGCCCCTTTCTGGCCTCATCAGGTGTGGTTTTCCTTCCTCTGGTCTCATGTTCTAGCTCTTCCTTGGATTCTGGATCCCTGCCCGGATCTGATTTCCCATCCCTCGGGCACTTGTCAGCCCAACCTGGACAGCCTCAAGCTGACGCCTTGGTTGCTTCAGTTCCCTTGATTGCCAGGACTCTCGGTCTTTTATCTTCAGTAAGAACTATTCTGGTGGCATCCCATAAGGCCTCCACTAGGAAGACTTACTGCAGCAAATGGAAATGATTCTCTATTTGGGCTTCTCAGAGAAACCTTGATCCTTTTACAGCCCCTGTTCCTGCAGAGCTGGATGTCTTAGCCAATATTTTTTAGCAAGGGGCTAATTCATCCACGGTGAAAGTGCAACTGGCTGCTATCTCGAATTTCCATGTTGCTGAAAACATGAATGCCCTGGCCTCTTCTAGACTGTGTAAGGCTTTTCTTAAAGGTACTTTTCTTTTGCATCCTCCAGTTAAAGACTCCATTCCCCCTTGGGACCTTACCTTGGTTCTGTAGGGTTTAGTTGCTCCCCCCTTTGAACCTGCAGTGTCAGTAGATTTAAAGTTCTTATCATGGAAGACAGCCTTCCTAGTGGCCATTACATCAGCTAGGAGGGTTTCTGAGATTCAAGCTTTGTCTGCCATGCCTCCTTACTTGATTTTCCATAAGGACAGGGTTTCTCTCCACATGAACCCTTCCTTCTTACCAAAAGTGGCTTCTGAATCAAACATTAATCAAACAATTAACCTGTCTGTTTTCTTTCCAAATTTTCAGAATAAGGGCAAATATAAACTGCATTTGGTAGATGTTCATAGACAACTTCATTTCTATTTACACAGAACAAAGTCCTTTCATAAGTCTGACCAGTTATTTGTGTCCTTTTCTAAACCCTTTTTGGGTAAGGCCATCTCCAAAGTTTCCTTAGCTAGATGGATTACACAATGTATTTTTCAAATTTATAAGAACAAAGGTCTGTCCGCAATTGGTCCTGTTAAAGTGCATTCTACTCTACCAGATCTATGGTGACTTCTACTGCCTTCTGGTCTAGGGTTTCACTGGATGACATTTGTGCAGCAGCAACTTGGGCAAGGTCACATACCTTCATTTCTCATTATAAGTTGGATTTGATCTCCAGAGGGAGAACATCCTTCGGCTCTGTGGTGCTCAGGAATATCCTTCCATGAGGGCCTCCCAGGAGTTGAGTAGCTGGGGACTCTGTCCCACAGGTTGCAGATAAAATGAAGTTAACTACATCAGATAAAGAAGTTATGTACTCACCATAACGTTCCATCTTAGTAGTTACACTTCATTTTTATGCAACCGTCCCACCCTCCTTGCCCGAACCTGTTCCTGGGTTATTGTAAAATTGAGTTGCTGATTGGTTTGAGTAGTGGTAAACTCGATCTGAGGGAAGGTAGGAGATGGTGATGGGTTATGGGTAAGGGGGAGGAGTTGGAGCTCGGGGCATATGCTTGAAAAGTTGCCGGCTCGGATCCAATATGGATCCGAACACCCACAGGTTGCAGAAAAATGAAGTGTAACTACTCAGATGGAACGTTATGGTGAGTACATGACTTCTTTTTACTGTCTGACAGATTAATTGTTAGTGTCTGAATTTGATATCACTATTGGATATATTTATGTTAAGATAAGATCATCTAACAGCTTGGCTCCTTTATAAAGTTTAGTCATTTCCATCCCTGCATTAATCATGGCCAGTCAATAAACTACTGTAAATAGTAAATATGGAAACATTTGCTGCATGTTAGGAATATAAAGACATGACAATTAAATAGGGATATAGTAAAAAGTCACCATAAGTCAAACCTAATATGAAATTTTACTTTATATAATGTTTGTTTACCTGTTTCTCTGGCAAGGTACCTTCCTATAGCAAGGCTCTGGTGGATGAAAGTTCCATTAACTTCCAAAACTGGCAGCTTTCTGAAAGGGATTTCTGGAACAACATATATCAGCAATAAGTATAATGAATCAATAGTAAAATGCATTTACAATGCCTTGTTGTGGAATTTAATTTTTTGAAAAAGCAGCATTGCAAACACATAAATAAGAAAACTTACTGAGCATGTAGACAATCAAAAGAGCAGCTTAACACTTGTGACTCTAAAAATCAATATTTACTTGCCTTTGTTATGTACACCATCATATAGATCCCAAAATACAAACATTTTAGTTCTGATTTTACCAAAAAAATTAAGTAACGACTACAGATAACACTTGGTAGACCTACCAACAAGTGTATTTCTTTTCTTTTTTTTTTTTTTTTTACAATGCCCAACATCTAACACTTCACTCCTCATATTAGATAGTGCTAGGATTTATCAGTGCTCATTCCATATTTCATGAATAGTAGTACTGTATTTTCTATATGGTCTTACCGTGCATCTACAACCTGTTCTGTGGAGTATAGCTTCCTTGTTTACGCCTTGTAATGCATTTTCTAGTCTTGTAACATTCTTCCTTTTCCTTAAGCATAATATCTTGTGAACAACTTTACCACTCACAAATGACACTAGTCGTTAATGTGATAGTAGGTTGTTTTTCAGCTTATATTTCTGGGTCATATCTAACAAAAAGAAAGTATTTTTATGCAAGAATCGTGACAGTTGTTAAGGTTGCATAAAATTATAAAAGATAGTAAATGTAATAGATCTGACTGTAATTGGATTTATTAATGGAT
The DNA here is from genome assembly GCF_019279795.1 of Protopterus annectens. Classification (NCBI taxonomy): domain Eukaryota; kingdom Metazoa; phylum Chordata; order Ceratodontiformes; family Protopteridae; genus Protopterus; species Protopterus annectens. Next base: position 908,366,387 of record NC_056728.1, read on the forward strand.
ATTAATTATGGATAGAGCTTTATAGTTGAGAGGTAGGGCTTTTCAAGGCTATTAAAACTTCTAATAGATCTGCTTATTTGGTAATAATGTTATGGAATTGGTGGTATCTGGTCTTAAGTTATACTAGGCTGCATATAACTGTAGTGTATGTGTAGGAGGGAAGCAATGATTTTGTCTCAGTAGGTTGTGTATTACTAAGCATAGTGCCTGTGTTGTATGCAGCTCACTTGATAGTAGTTTATAAGGATACATATTGTTGCTCTCTGAGACTGTTTATGCTGATGAATCTGCAAGCTTGTCCAATAAATTATTGAAGTTTTTAATGTTATTAGGATGACCTAATCACATAGGTTGTGTATGATGTTTCCTAGGTGTGGAGTCTGTTACTGGTGAGGCAACCAGGAAGAGTATTGCATGGATAGCATATTGCTGAATAATTTACACAGATAATTAAGATATAGCTTTTGACTGCTATTAAGCTGATTGAATAATACAATGGGTGTTTTTCTTGGAAAAAGGGAGCTATGCTTCTTTGTGGTGTAGTTCACAAATACAGGAATTGTCTTTTAAATGACAGCAAATCTGAAGAGTGGCATTTGTTTTAATCAAAAAGACCACCTGTTCAAGTTGTGCCCCTACACCACTGTCTAATTCCCACTGCTGTGTCATTTTGTGAAAGCAGTTTTAATTCACATTGTCAGAGTGAAAGGGAAAGATTTGTATAGAAATGATACTGAAATCACTGAAACCAGATAAACAGGCTAGGTGTTGTCAGAGTGAAAAGGACATAAATGTCAACTGAAGCCTTTGAAACTAATCAGCTCTCTGCAAAACATTAAAATCAGTGCTTTGCTGCAGAGTAGCACATTACCCAGAACCCCCACTTGTGATCAACTTGGGCCCAATAGCACCTTAATTTTATATACTAAGCTCATTGTAATAAAATCAGGGAGGAAAACGAAACACCCAGGAAGGATGTCAACATGTATGGAACCAATATCGCTCTTATTACTCTATTCAAACAAATGAAAACACTCTGAAGCAAATGTAGAATCAAGGAGTGCAATCCATACCTTTTTTTGAGTTTTTTCTAGTTACATGTTGCCAACATGTAGGAAAGTAACATTATGCTAATAAAGCTGTATATCTTATGATAAACACGTAGTTACTTCTTGTCAGTATAAGGAAAATTAGTATAATGCTCATATCTCTCAACCTCTTAGCCCAAGAAATGTGGACAAAGCCAAAAATAATATGGGGACAAAGGCCCAAAAATAGGGACAGATTTTAATTAATGCTGTTATAAACATAACAGGTTTTGCATTAACATGCATTTTCTGAAGGATATGAAATACAAAACTGAAATGTCTGTCAATATTTAGTGAAAAATATTTATTGAAAATAACACCAAACACACTAGAAAAAGGTACACACTTTAATATTGATTGATTTCTTACCATAAAATACAGACTCCATCAGTATAACAAACATAGCAATTGTTATCAAGTTATATAAACTTCCAAATAATATAACTCCCTAATTAGCATCATTAATCACCTTAAGGGTATTCTGATAACAGTAGTGGTACATGCTTCCATGACTGTTAAACCAATCATTTTCATTCAATGGCATCAGAGGGGGAGACAAGTCAATACACACACATCTATCAACGAGTGTTTTACTAAGTTCGAAAAGAAGTAAAAAAAATTCAAAATGCTACAGTTGGATAACACTTTTCTTCAAGAATGTGTAAACAACCAAAGGATTCCTAAGGATCTATGTTTTTTCAAATTTCTGAATGGATTTGTTATGGGGTCCTCATTTCATCAGGAACTGGTGGATTTATTTAACCAATTGGGTCTTGTGTTAATATCCTTGATTATTGAAAACAATAACCGAATAATGGACATTTTGTTGAGGGCTATCAAGGACTTGGAGGCATTTATTACTAATGATTTACTGTTTGAAAGCATATCTTACAAATTTGATATTATTAAGAAAGTTATGAATGATTGTTAAGATTAATTATGATCATAAATGTAAAAAATTGTTAAGAGACCTGAAAGACTATGAAACAGGAAATGCATATCCTTTGAATAATGGGTCAAGAAGAATTAATTCAAGTATTGGTGTCCCTCCAAGTGGGTGAGGGGTTGTTCAGGTTGATGATCTTGATGTTCCTGTAACTAATGTATTTTTAAATACTAATGATTTTTTGGAGTTTCCCCAAAGAGATGATCAGAGCGGTTAGCGCAATGCAACAATTACATGAATATGTATGATTATAGGAGGGGAGAACTGGAACACATCCAGGAGGAACAAGCCGAGGGGGAGAGTGTATTAAATTTTGATGTTGCTGACAATAGTGTACTTTTATATAAAGGTTTTAGGATTTATGATTATAGTAGCTTAGTAATTGATGCTACTTGTGATAGTTTGTTTAATAAAGGATTCACTTTTGTACCACCCAGTGATATTTATTTAGTGGATTTACTTATACAATTGAAAATGTTTGCTAGGAAAACAAATTTACAATTGGTCATGGATGGAGGGGAAGACAGGATGAGGGTTTGAAGAGAAAAAGTGTAATTAATCTCTCTGTCAATCCTGTTTTGAGGCTATTAGAAATATTATGTGAGGCAGAGTTTAGGAACCTATTTGCTATAAATTGTACAAATAAATATTACAATTTGACTAAACAAGAAGCTAGTTTATTAAACCAGTTGAGGAAAGAGAGGACGATTAGAGTTATGAAACCAGATAAGGGGGATGGGGTGATCCTTATAGATACCATGATATATAACCAGAACATATTTCAGATTTTATGGAATACTGACATCTATATGGTGGTTCCACATCATAAAGCTGAACTTGCTTTTAAAGCAATAGATATTATGTTATGTGATCTTTTGATGTCAGGCAACCTAACAAAGGAGGAATACAGCTATATAGTTGTACAAAGACCTGCTATATCCTCTTTTTGGGTATCCCTAATGTACACAAGTATAAATGACCTACACCTAACACCTGTGGTGGCCTCTGCTGGTTCTAAAACAGAGCCTATGGCCAAATATATTCATTTTAAAGTAAAACTCTTTTTTAGTGATAAAATACATACTTTAAAGGATTCTTGGATTTTTTAAATTTGGAATGTTGAATTTGAGTAGGATATACGATTTGTTACTATTGACTTGAAATATTTATTTTCAACCATACCACATGATACTTGTCTGGAATGGTTTACGCAAGCACTTGTCTCCTTCAAAAATCTTACTGATAGGGAGGTTAGAAATATCTCTTTTAATGATAGAACTTGTTCTTTATAACAACTTCCTATTTTTGAAGGAGTGATTTTTAGACAAATAAAGGGAGTAGCAATGGGTGCAGCTTTAGCACCAGTATATATTAACTTTGTAATGTGGTGCTGGGAGAAATAAGTTATTTTTGAATCAGATTTTTAAGAGAAAATTAAGTTTTATCACAGATTTTTGGGTGACATCTTTCTAATTTGAAATGGTCGTTTGCATAGTTTAATCAATTTATATTTATTAATATATCGAGTAGTTTTTTTAACATTTAGTCATAGTTGGAATGAATTTAGTATCAATTATTTAGATGTGGTATTGTATAAGAATATAGAAGAAAATAAGTATGAATCCACTATTTAACATAAATCTACATTTTCTAATTTTAATTATTATATAGCAGTCACCGCACTTTTTGACAAAAATAGAGTTTAGTGAAGGGACAGATGGTCAGATTATCATGAACAATTTCAAAACAAGAAAGATTTTTGAAATAAATAGATTTATTAAAAAAGATGTTATTTGAGAGAGGATACCAGGTACAATTATGTGAGGAAGTAGAGAGAGAAGTGATTTCTAAGAGGGAAACTAACTTTAAACCACTTTTGGAAGGGGGGAAATTAAGGAATGGTATTGTTGTCATTCCCATTATGAAGTTTGACAAAGTAACGGTTTATCTTATAATAGTAAAAATAATAAAATTAAAGAGATTATGTTAAGAAATTGGAAAGCATAGGTTTATGGTCACAAATCATTAGTGGCAAAGTTGGGTATGGAAATTAATTTTGTATTTAAAAGGGGTAAAAATATCAAAAACATTCTGGAAAGGAGCAATGGGGACAACATTTGTGGATCTATGGAAATTTGTGGAGGCTGTTTATACTGGTGAAAAAATTAATACTGTTAATTACTCTAAAGATACTTATTGTAAGGTTAGATATAAATGTAATACAGCAGGAGTAATATATTTATTTTAATTTGTATTAAAATTGATGTCTGTGGCTGAAGACTCCTAGGAGTAATATATTTAGCCTGCTGTAGGTCATGTCAAAATTCTATGTGGGCAAAATGGAGAGACCAATGAAACACAGAATATATGGACATCTTTATGGTACATGGAAGGGTGATGTTAATAATGCCCTTTACAAACATTCTTTGATATGTATTAATTCTGATGCAGTTATTTTTCTTATATTGGAAAAGGTCACTGCATCTTTAAAAGGGTGTGACTGGTGGGCATATCTGCAATATAAGGAATTATGGTGGCAATTGCTACTGGAAACAAATTTATTTCCTGGCTTGAATGATAATATTTCTATAAATAGTATATTGAAATGATGAGCTTTGAAATTGTACTTTATCATATTTTTTTCTATTTTCTATTGATATAATTATGTGATTTTATAAGATGCATGTATTTGTATTGGTTTAATATAAATTTGGTATATACCCTTAAGGTGATTAATTAAAAGTCTTTCGGCTTTTCCCGGTTAGGGGTCGCCACAGCGGATCACCAGTCTGCTTATGACTGGCAGTGGATTTTCACTGTGTTGAGTTGTCAGCCCAGCGCCCAACCTTCAGAAAAGGCACACACACACCCACACATCCATCTGCCTGCATGTCTATAAATTATGAATGATTGCTATGCTTGTTATTCTGATGAAGTCTGTATTTTTGTGATGAAAGCAATTACTATTAAAGTGTATACCTCTTCTTTTTTGATGTGTTCACTGCTATTATTTTGATTATTTGTTTTACTTACACTGGTCCATGGTTGTGTTTTGCATTTGGTTTATAATATTTAGTGACTTAAATCCTCAATCAGTTGCCAGAAAACCACAAATTTTATGAGGAACAGACCAAATATTCTGTGCATTTTGCAAAAATCTGGACAGCTGAGAAGTCTGATAATGGTCTTACTTGCACAGAAAAACATGTTTTTTGTTTTAGAGGCATGAACTTACTGTTGTTATGGAACCAGTGCATAATCTGATGAAGTTAAATTGTGAGGTTTGTTGCAAGCTGAGTGTCGGTAGTGTTATTTTTTCATTCCTGACAGATTATGCCATCTGCACCAAAAATGAGCTAGAGAATAATTACCAGTATCATTAAGTCATTTACAAAAAAACAAAAAAAACAAAACAAAGCTAAACAAAAACAGGCGTCTGGTCTGACATCTGCACACAGCATTTGGGTGTGCTAATAATGCTTGTTGCTATAGTCACCAGCACTGTAAATGATTTGATGTTGCTAATAGCTTTGCAAATAGTAGAATGGGCAATGGTTACAGAATCATGCACTAGTTCAGCAGAAGGTTCCATTTCAGAGATTATACATTTTTAGATGACTTTGGTACATATTATGAGAGATTGTATGAATAAGGCAGGCAAAGGCAATATTGTTACCTCATATAGATCTACCACCATGTTGTTCTTTTGCCATTAGGTTGTGTCAGACCACATTAGTGCAGTGTTCTTGGCCTTACAGTAAGCATTGAGGACATATTCCCTGGGAATAGTTGGGGGGAGTTACATTTGATGGTATTTCCTTAGAGGAGGCTGGAAGGAGAGTAGGGTAAGGTTAGAACATTGCCAAAGAATGCCTTGTGGTTGTTCCTTGGCCTGGGAGGCCAAATTTACATCACATTTGGTTTGGTAGACTTTATTTGCCTTCTTGACTAATTAGCATATGCCTCTCCCCCAGACTGCCTCAATAGCATTCTGTATTGCTGAGGGGCTAGCCGTGTGCAGTGCTACACCTCTTCATACTACAGCACTGTGCAGTACTGTGGTAGGGCAGTTGCTGAATTCCAAAATGGTATCATAATGTGTACCTGAAGGTGTACATGTCAGAGTACCTTCATAATCCCCCCATATTTGCCTTTCTGATAGGTATTAAAATTGTAATATTTCTAAATTCTTATTCTTTCTTGTAAGTCTTTGTAGGCTGAATATTCGTACTGTAGCTTATGAACAACAATGTGTATTTTAATTAAAAAGAAAAGTAGGTTGTGTAAAGACTAAGGTTATTTTATAATTAATTTTCCATTTAAAGTCATTTTGCGGATTTATTTCATTTCCTTCTATGTGCCCAATGTCTGATGTCATCTCGATTGATATCCTTCTCTAGACAGAATACAGGTAACTCTTGGGACTGTTACCCACTTAAACAATGGCAAGATTAAAAGGGTAATTTATTAAATTAGATATTGTTCATGGCTCTTTTTAATGTCTGCATAAGGTAAAGAAATACTTGATATATTTGTGTGTCTGAAGGATCACACTTATCAAAATCAATATTTTCATATTATAACATGCCATGTCAGCCCCAAGAAAACAAAGGTAGGTAGACATCACTCCCAAGCCATTCTAAGGCATTCTCTTTATCCCACATTACCAAAAAAAAATTATGAATTATACCAATAAATGCACACCACAACACGTGTCATGCTAGCTGCTCAGTGATGAACAGTTAAGTGTAAATAAATGTTTGCACTGACATATAGATAAATAATCAACTGACTGCATGTATATATGCCTGCATGCCAGATAGAAACATTAACTCTATGTAAATAATCATGCTAGCAGTTAATCTAAAGAGTAAATAATGCATGCATCTTTATTGTTTTACCTGTTCAGAACAAGAGGTTATGATAACATTTTCATGTTATGATAACCGTACAGATTACTTAAGTTTCACAGATAGTAAGCAGATATGCAAATGTGTGAGTACAGGAAAAGTAAGTTAACTAATTATTTCACTTTCATTTGCTTTGTTTTTTTTTTCATACATTTTCCAGCCGTTTTTCTCTGCGTAACTTTTTAATGTAGCCGTGTTCCACTTTTTTTCTTCAGCATGTTCCAGGATTTATTTTTCTTTTCTTCTTTTTTTGATAAAAGAAACTGCTTCATTGAAAGAATCAAATGTTTTGACCTTCGACGAGAAACATTTTTATTTTTTCAGGAAATATTAAATGAGTTTTGATATCAGCTTTTAAAGCCTTTTCATTGATGAAATACATGATTTTTCTTTTATTTACTCTTGTAGAATAATCATTATCAAATCTAATGTGATTGCCAAAATGTTTAAGGAGAGCAGGATTTGCCCATGCTGTTTTTAATACTAAAATCTTTCCCCAGGATTCAGCAAGCTCTGCACGGTGTACGGGAATAGTGCAAGAGCTGCTGCACTCAATATGGCCGCCAAGTGATCCAGGATAGAGCTTCTAGCATGTGCATGAGCACTTCTACACTATTCCTGCATAGAGACAGCTCCTGTATGCTACCTACCCCATCTGCTGGTGAAAACCATCCAAATGAGGTGAATTAGTGATCCAGGAAGCAGGCAGGCATCTGTGCAGGAATAGTGTAGACTGCAGAAATGTATTCAGCTAGTAGCTGAATACATTCTGCAAACTACAAAATGGAGGCATGACAGCTCATACAAAAGCATGTATTATAAGGGTTAGGCATGCCAATGGCCCAATATAGGGCCATTGGCATGAAAAATCGAAGAAATATTATAAAATTCTAACTTTTTTTTTGGCCGATGCCAGACGTTTAAGCAGAGGGCAGTGGCATGCCAATGGGATCGAGCTGAAAATACCAAAAAAAGATGAAATAAGCCTTTATCACACAATTCGTGATTTTGCCATTATAGTCAATAGCATGCATATGTAAGCAATACTAGGGAATAGTGGTTGCTAAGGGGGAAGGCTCAGTGTGAGTGTAGTTACTAGGAATTAGCAGTCAGTCCTATGCAAATGAGGGGAGTTATACTGAATCACAGGTTGGAGGGGAAAATTGCTAAGTGTCAGACTACACCTAACCATGTAGGTGCTCTAACACCATTGTGTAGACAGTAGGAGCAAGGAACAAGAAAAGGGTGTGTGTCACGCTTGCTGGAAACACATTAGAGCCCTGTTGCCTGGTGTCTGCTTAGCTAAGCACAGCTAGGAGAGTGGGTGTGTCTGAGGCTGTGTACTCATATTCCATGAACTGAAGAGAGTGTGCATGTGCAGGGGAGGGACATGTCTTGCTATTTACACTACCAACAGGCTGGAAGAGGAAGGGTAGAAGGAAAAGGAAAACGCTGTACAAACCAACAATATGGGAGTCTGCAACCCCCGATTAGCCAATCAAATCACTTAAATAATACAGCTGACAGGTGGCTGCAGAGCTGAAGATGGGGGGACATGGAAAATAGAATTAAAGGGCAACAGCACAAAATAAAGGTGAACTGATGTAGAAATCAGTACTACGGGAGTCTTGCAATTCAGAATGGGCCCTGCAAATATAATACAGCTGGCAGGTAGCTGCAGAGCTGTAAATATGAGGAGATGCAAGTAAAAATCAATTACAAAAAGGGTAACAGCAGAATAAAGGCAACCATCCACAAATCACCAGTAATGTGTCTAACACTCACAGTGGCTAAATCCAAGCTAAGAGCAAGTAAGCTGGCAACTGGAATGAATCAGAAACAGCCAATCTGACAGGCAGCAGTAGCATCACACCACTAAAAAGTATGGAAGCACCCCTCAGTCTGCGTTTCCCCACAAACTCTGTACATTCGGAGTAAACCTGGGAATTTAAACTGACAAAATGCTAGGGGCTGCCATTGCTTGAATACATCACTATGTCCTGAAGGCTGATGGTGGTGAGGAGGATAATACTGTCACCTGTTGCAGACCCAGGAGAAGGTGGATTGTGCTCAGACCCAGGGTGACCTATCAGGGGCTACATGACCTAGAGATTGTAGAGTGTTACAGGGTGAACAGGGACAAATGTCAGCAAATTGTGGAGCTCTGCTGGCATCGCCTCACATCCAAAACAAAGGGGAACCCATCCCAGTAGATACTAAGGTATGTGTAGCCTTAAGAATACTAACTACAGGTACTGTCCAAACACCTACTGAGGATATCATGGGGGTGTTACAGGTATCTGCATCCAGAGTACTCCGTGGGTTCTTGGATGCTATGCTATCACATGTTCATGAACACATCCACTTCTCTAACACCTGTGAGGAATTCACCAGCAATATGTGTCTCCTCCACCATGTAGCTGAATCTCCACAGGTACTGGGTGCCATAGAACACACGCACATCCACATCAAAGCACAACCTGGTGAGTGGGGTAGGGTCTACATCAACCGCAAGTGCTTGCCTTCCATCAACTGCCAGGTTGTGTGCGATGCCCAGGGCATTATCATGCAAGTGTGTGCTGGCAGCCCTGGAAGCTATCATGACTCCCACATGTGGAATTCCTCACAGCTGTATCAGGGTTTTGCCAGGGGGGGACATCCCAATTGGCCATCTAGTGGGGGATGCTGGCTACGCACTGGAGCTGTGGCTGATGACACCCATCAGAAATGCACACACACATGAACAAGAATGCCATAATGAGGCACATGCACAAACCAGGATCATTATAGAGTGTGTGTTTGGGATGCACAAATCATGGTTCTGCTGCCTTGACATACCTGGTGGAGCCTTGCAGTACTTTCCAGCTATATGTGGACAAATGTTCACAGTATGTGCCATACTACACAGTATGATACTGCGGAAACAGCTGCAGCAGGAACAACACGGGGAAGGGACACACAGCCCATCACCATTGCCAAGGTCACCACAGGCACAGAGGGACTTGGAGGAGGAACTTCCTGAGCCTGCCCCTAGAGGCAGACAGAGGTGTGCCCAGTATGCTTATGCCTTGGCAAAGAGGCAATGCATAGCACATACACTGACATTGTAGGGGCCCAGGGACTGATGCCTCTCTCCAACTCACACATACAGTAGAAGGGATGCCAAATATGACACTACCTGTACTTTACCATGTATAGGGAGTGTACTGCATGCATCCTACATATTCGGCCCTCCAGCACCATCCTCAATACCACCCCAGGCAGAAGTTATGTCACCCTTACTATCAATTACCGAATGGTGTACTATATTCTGGTAGTCATATCTATGCTATGGATGCAAACATGCAAGGGAATCGGTCAGCCAAATGGGATAGCCGCACAAAGCTAACAGCTATGTGGGACAGCATGAAATCCATAACCAATACTGGTGTCCCCATACTAGGCAGTAGTACTCAGGGTGACAACATCCACTGCAGTACATGTGGTGGCTCGACTAACTGTGGGTGTCCACAGGTCACACACATGGATGTCAATGAGCGTTCCCATTCCCACCCCCCGGCCTCACCCAGCAGGACAGGTGTAGATGACCAGAAATAAAGGTCGGGCAAAGATCCACAAATGCTGGCAATGGTGAACAGCCCCCCTACAGACCTACACAGACATATACAACAGGTCTGGCAGTTGCAGTATAGTTCTGAAAAGTAAGATGTCTAAAACTGAAATGTATGCCATTACAAACTAACTTGAGTACTCCACTGATATGCCTCCAATCAGACAGATAGGGCACAATGCAATACTAAATGGAAGCAAACATAGTGCAAATGTGGAAAATTGTCAGGTGTGCCCCCTCAACCCCGTGTATAAATGGCAGTAACATGTAAGTTTGTAGAGTAATATCAGTAGAGCACAGATTCCTGCACCATCTCAATCAACATGATAATTGGTGTATGTCCACTGTATGCAGGGGTCAGTGTGCCAATCTTTTGTGAGTGTTTAATATTGTCTGGACGTGGACAGCATGTAGGCCTGGATGTTGTGTCTCAGTGGCCTAGGTACAGTACTGTGTTTGACAGGGCCATGTTCCAACAACTGCAGTGCCAACCAATCTGCTTCTCAGCTACACCTATGTTACTAGTTGTACACACTCACTGTCCAGATGTCAATAAGTGTTACTGTCAGAAAGTCGGACAGGCTATGAACAGGGGTCCATACACAGAAACAGTACACAGGCAGAAGAACTCTACACAGTGCCTAGAAAATAAGTATGAAATTAAATATAGAGGTTAGCATCACATTAGTTGTCTGTCTAATATGGAATACTGGTTGTCTGCCTAATCACTGGCAGTCCACATAAACCACAGTTCTAAAGTAATGACACACTGCTGATGTCCACATACAAGGCAAGAGAAGGAGAAGGTCCCACTCTTATCTGTGAGTCAGGTGCCATAAGCTTCCATATCATACATGCACTCAGTCCACCTGCCCCCACAACAGAACAGCCATAGGTATTTCATCAGTCATGTTCTTGCTGTTGGGAATGATGTCAGAATCGGCACATGTCTTTTATGGAATACACACAGGATGCAGCATGCTGACATGGCATCCCATGCAGGTGTGTCCCTAGCTGTAGGCTGCACCCTGCACACATCCAGACTGTTGCATCACTATGAACTAGAAGGATTGCCAGGAACACCTCACCCACTTGCCTATGTCACCCCAGGGAAGTCCACTGGCTATCAGCCTGGTAATGTATGAGTGACAACATGCAGTGGCCTGCATCACTCTCATGTGGCATACAGGCCTCTGGCAAATGCCCATGGCTCACCCATAGTTCCATCATATGCTTCACCCATAGTGCCATCATACGGAATGTCATAGGGTCCTGACTAAAAACATAACACATTAAGCAGAAAACAAATGCAAGGCCATGCTGACAAATGCCAGTAGCATGGCTCTCCATGTCCTAGTGCAGGAATTGGGGACTAAGACATAAATACTGCTGTGATAAAAGTCAAACTATAGAAATACATCTGAGGTATTGCTACCATACTGTTGGGAAAAGGATAGAATTACAGAGGGGGGCATAAGTGCATGGATATCATGGAGTGTGTGTGAAGTCTGAAACTGAAATGTCTGCTCATACTTCCCCCTGACTGCAAACCCATGAATGCATAACCACAAAACTGCTTGTAAACCTCAATGTGAAGGGAAATCCACCAGATGAGTCCTGCATTTGGATAACCTGACCAAATCTATACAGCTGAGAGGTATGCCCACAGCAGGATATGACCATTCATTTAAGATGAGAAATGTACAAGAAGGGGATCCCCAGCCAGCTTAGCACCAAGGTGCTGGACACTTTACACAGACCCAGCACTCAATTGTCTGTAGCCACCCCTCCACAATGGCAGGATTGTGCCACAATGTCTAGTCTTCTCCTCACAATATTGGTCTCTGCTGCATTGCTCTTGTATTTCCCTGGTTCATAGGTTCGTAGGTTCATAGGTTGGTACAAGGCTATTGGCCCTAGGGCATATACAAGCCTAGCCACAACAAATCCCTAGCTATTTCTTCCCACAATATTTACTTTCCTGGACCCCTGTCTAGCAGGGTGACTGACGTGATCCCCGGGATGAATTTCCTATCTCCCATCCAATCGTCAAGGTTCCATTTGAAGAGGGCGGGCCAAAGAGGCACTCTGCTTGACATGTATGGGCAGTCTATTCCAGAGTCTGGGGAGTCTCTGCATCAGGAACCTATCCCTCCAACATGTTTTGTTCATTGTGATAACAAGTTTTAGATCCCTGGAGTGTGTGGCTCTGTGGGATTGGGATTTCTTTAAGTGTAGCATGTCCAACAGCTCTGGGTTTGACATGGCTTTGTATGTTAAGCAGAGATCACCTCTGAGTAGACGATATGCGACAGAGTATAACTGGAGTTTTTTTAGATGTCAGCACAGGGCATCTGCTTTAGGCCTGTGATTCTTTCAGTGAGGTATTTCTGTGGCCTTTCCAGTTGTTGCAGATGTCTTTAGAGGTACAAACCAAACGGGGCGTTGTACTCTATAATAGGTCTAACGATGGATGAGTACAGTGGGACAATGACCTCTTTTTTTCTGGATGAAAAGCCCTTGGTGATGAGGTGTGCCACATAGAAGGATATCCTGACTGTTGTGGTGATGTGGTTATCGAAGGTGAGACCACTGTCCACCTGTGTCCCTAAGTCTCTTATCACACTTTCGGTGTTTAGTGTACTGCAACCTATGTGGTAATTCATGGGTACATGTTTTTTCCCAGAGGGGATACCTATACATTTCTTGGCATTGAGCTTGAGCCCATAGCTCTGGCACCAAGTATCTGTTTCTGTAAGGCCCTTTTGTAGAATATTCATATCATCTGGAGATTCAGTAATGGCTTCCAGTTTGCAGTCATCTGTAAACTTTGTTAAGCAGAGTCCCTTAGTGTTGGCCTGTACTTCAAAGAAGTAGATGCCAAACAAGATGGTAAAAAACTGTGAGTAAACAATTATATCTGTCAGTAGTTGATGACACAATACATTACACAGTAAAACAACACATATGTCCAAAAGTCTATGCTAAAACAGAACATGTTACACAAGCAACACAGACAATAATAGGAAATGTAGTTACACACAGTATCCCCCCATGTTTGGACCAATTGTGTCTCCATATTGGCAAACTATCTACAGATATCCTGAAAAAATAGCTTGCTAGGTATAGCTGTAGCACACAAAACCATGGACTGGAGTACAACTCTCCCTGGAATGGATTCCCATAAGCAATATAGAAGGTCATACTGGGCATGATCCCACACTTAGAGAACAGATCCCTACACACAATACAGAAGCTCATAATGGGCATGCCCCTACACGTAGAGAATGGATCCCCACACTCACTATAGAAGGTCATACAGGGCATGCTCCTACACTTAAATAAATAAAGCCCATGTCTGACACCACAGTGGACCATAGATATCTGTTATCTGCAGATGTCTATGCACACACACCGAAATGTAATCTGATTGGTCTTCACACACACACACATTGGACAGGAAAACCCACAGCCAGCTGTAGGTGGCAGATATGTGGTAAGTCCCCATCTGTTTTGTGTGATACGCACACATATCTAAGGCCAACATACTATAATAATTCAAACATACACACACATACATATGGGGAAGAGAGACAGACAGTGAGAGACACAGTACCATCATGAAGCCTTTCCCACCCAGTACACATCCCATAATTCCACTCTACACTATCTGCTAATGTATGTCACTTTAGATGTACCTTTGGAGAAGCCTCAACTTTGTAAGCTCAATAGCGCATGAGGTAAATCCATAACTCACTAAAGCAAATAAGTAGATGGGTAGGGTTTCAAATCTCAGTCCTGGCAAGTGTGTGTGTGTGTGAAGGGATTACTGTTTTACTCCATCCCCACCCAGTACACATCCCATTACCTAATATCAGAACATGTGCTGCAGTCAGCCACTATACAAATTCCTTTTGTTAGCCCTCAGCCCTATAGGCTCTGTTGTGCTTCTGATAACTGTGTAACAGTAGAGTACCAATAACTATTTATGTAGTGATCCTAATCACAGTTCTGTCAAATGGAAAGGTGTGTCTGTTTTTGTGTGTGTTCATAGGTGAATGATTCTGAGGCCATTCCCACTCACTCCTTTTTACATTGCTCTCTGTTATCACTGCTGCTGATGTCACTCACCGTTATGGATACCTTTGGACAGCTCTCAAAGATGTAAGCTTATTGGCCCATCTGATAAATGCATAATACTATAGTGCAGTAAACTAGTTAGGCAGGAATTCTAATCTCAGTCCTGGCAAATGTAAAAGTGTATGTGTTTGTGTGAGACTGTCTGCAGTTATAGAGACATGATTTTGAGCCCATTGGCACTTACTACACTTCCCTTTCCCCTCCTTTATCACTGCTGCTGATGTTACTCACTGTTAAAGATACCTTTGGACAGTTATCAGATATGTAAGCTTTGTGGCATGTCTGATAAATGCGTAATACTAGAGTGTAATAAACTAGTTAAGTAGGGGTTTGAAGCTCAGTCCTGGCAAGTGTGTGGGTGGGTGTGTCTGTCTGTGGTTGTGTCATTAACATTGTGATCCATATCCATTGGGGGGGTGTCTGTCTGTGACTGTGTCATTAACATTGTGATCCATATCCATTGGGGGGTGGGTTTTGCTTACACTTTTGTGTGGTCCACCCAGCAAACTACCAAATGTCCACTGTACAGGGCCCACTTTTGTGGTAGCTGTCGACCCTCTTCAGTCCTATAATCTGCTTTTCATATCATATTGCCATAGAACAATTGTGTCTTTTGGCTTTTTCCCGGTTGGGGGTCGCTACAGCGGAACTCCGGTCCACTAATGATTGGTAGAAGATTTTTACGTGCCAAGTTACCAGCTCTGACGCACAACCTTCAACGAAGGTACGCCCCTTCACGCATGTCTCCACACAGAAGACGCTTTAGCTGAGAATCGAATGGACAACGTTTTGCTGTGAGTCGACAAGGAGTCAAAAACAGGATATGTGGCTCTTGTAGTCCTGTGATACAATTCCACACACAGGAATCATAGGCAAACACACTCCTCTATTAATTAATCCCTATGTCACTAAGTGGTCTGCAAATGGGCTCACAGATGGATCTCACAGTGTGAAAGCAGTGGACTACATGTCAGACTACAAAACAGTCATGAGTGGTGTCAGACTGGCAAACAGTCATGTGGTGTACCACAGGTTCTTGCCCTGTGTCCAGTCTTGTGTGTTGTGTTGGCTCTGATATCCAGCCCAACAGGAATGAACTGTGGTTAACAATGTTTGCAGACAATTGATAATTGGGAGGGGTCTGTTTACATCCCCATATGATGTTAACATCCTGCATAAAGTTGCCACTGACACCTCCAACTGTTGTCAGAACACTGGCTTTAGTCTCAATGTCAAAAAATGTGTCCCAATCCCCTTTTGAATCAATGTGTTGTCCACAAATGACCACATTGGTGGTAGTCCAATGGAGACAGATGTCCTTATAGGAGGTCTGTGGACACAGCTTGACAGCAACCTCTGTTCTGACCACAACACTGCCACTGTGGACAGAAAGTCCTTCCATGTGGCGCATTGCATAACTAAGGGTGTGTCATCCAGGAATGAAGAGGTCAATGTCTCCCTCTACTCCCCGCTCATTAGGCCAATCAGCAGGTCCAGTGGCCTATTTGCCATGTAACTCAGTAGACACCTTCAACAACTGGGGGCTGCAAGTGTACCTGGCATGTATGACCCTAGGCATGAAACAACTGTCTGATATGGAAACAGCCCAAACCCTCCGGGTGTTCCCGGTCACATCTTGGCTACTTACAGGCAATCCCTGCTTGACTGACAGTGCCATGTCTGCCCAGCTGTGTTACATATGCCACAGCTAGGAAACCACAATCTGTATGCACCACATGCCATGGATACCTCAACCGCATTACTACATTAACAGAACATGCTTGGGGACAGATCCATAACCCAGACAATGGCCACTTTATGCAATATATGCTGCATACATGTCAATCAAAGCACCTCACTGGCCCTCTTCAAGAGAAATCCAGATGAGTGGATGGTGAATATAACTGTCACCCTGGGGATCACTTAAGTGGCAGTAGTCGATAGATGGTATGCTGACAAATGTCAGGTGCCATGATACCAGTGCACTCACATGCCCCACTCTTCTCATATCTTCATGGATATTAGCCTGGTACAAACCCAGGGACACCTGCACCAATAGACATCAGTACTGACAAATGTGTCTGTGTGCATTACTGAGAATAAGAGTATTAGTGAGTTTGTAAACTTGTAGTTGAAACTACTTTGAGGACCTTCTTACCCACTACACCTCCCAGAGCTATACTTAGAAAGGGCTGCTGTTGTACTGCACTAGAAAGGTATCTTGTGACACCCTTCACCCTATGGTCTACCTTGAGCTTGCAGTACCAGCATAACACTGTTCTACCAGGGAGTAGACAGGTGTGGTTTACCCTCTGAGTCCTGGCATATTTGAGTATGTGTGTGTGTGTATGTGTTTGCAAGTGTGTGTGAGTGTGCATATGTGTAGGAGACAGCATTCTGAGGCCCCATTCTCCAAATACACTGCACGGTGCCAAACATTACTAGGGATGCTGATGTTCGTCACCTTAGGAATGCCATGGGACAATCTTCACCCTACTAGCTCTGTGGCACATGGGATAAATGCATATCAGTGTAATAGCAATAATTACATAGTCAGGCAAAGGGTTGCATTTCATTTCTGGTAAATGTGTGATTGTGGGTTTGTCAAAGCATTATCATGGGTATGAGTGAGTACTATATGCAATGTGCGTGGGGTGCTGAGTGTAATATGTTTACACCATGGTACCCCCAGTAAAGGTCCCAAGGTCCACTGTATGAGGACCGCTGTCACCATCGACCATACATGTTACTGATGACACTCTTCAGCCCAATAAGGCATATGCTGTGTGCCAAAACACTGTAACAGTATGGACAGAATGACGAGATAGGCAGGGCTGCTAACCGCAGGTGTTGCAAATATGTGTATGGCTACATCTGTGTTGATCATTGTGTATATTTCTTTAGCTGACAGTATTTCCTGGCCATTCTCACCCAGGACATCTCCCATTGCCATACTGTGTAAGGCCAGTGGATGTCATTCACGTTAGAGGGACTGTGGAGCACACTTCACCCTACTTTCTCCATGGTGTGTGCAATAAATGCAGAGCACTTGAATAGCAAGACCTAGGTAGGTAGTGGTTCTAATCTCAGTTGTGCCAAGTGTGTATATTTCTGTGTGTGAGATCAGTATTCTGACTGTGTGTGTTTGAGTGGCAAATGTGGCCATGGTTTACAGTTTTACACCAGTGTACTCACAGCACATCTGCTGTCCTACATCCACGTGGCTGATGCTTAACTCCCACCACATGCTGTGGCACAGACATACCACAGTTGACGAATGATACCATCTCACCCAACCGTCTATCTCTGACCTCGGCATAAAAACAGTGGGCATTTCCAAGATCAAGGATGTTGCCACACATAGCATGAAGAGTTGCATTTGTGACCCTGAGAATATGTCCAGTGTTAGATCTGACACATGCCTCTGCCTCCATGACAGTCCAAAACATGTGTCTGGTGACACCTGTTGTGGCACTTGTGGCAGGGCCATGATGGGCAGCAGTCCACCTATGAGCACCTCTGTCCATCCACATGTGTGGAATCTGCCGGTTCTCTGGCTATGGAAGCTGTACACACACTATATAGTTCTCATAGATTTGCATGACAAACGTGTATCATACTCATATTCACAGGTAGCATATGGATATGTACGATATCCCTGTAGCTGGCCTAGCAGTGGCACAGTCAGTAGTGTTTGACAGAGACTCCAGTGTTTGTCATGTGTGAGCTGTCCTTTCCCAGGGTGAGTTAGGGTCCTGAGCTGTGTTCCATGTCACAGCAGAGAGAGGCAGATGCTATGGCCATAAGCACTGTTTAGCAGGTCATCACTACAGCAAGTTTCGCTCAGACATAAATCTGTCAAAATCTTATTTCCCATTATTAGAAAACACATACTACATTCACTTATATGGTGACTTGTTTCACATACTTTTTTATTTCACACTGCACTGGTTTGTATCAGCAGGTTGCTCCACGTCTTTCTGTTTCCCAATGTAGAGTACTGGTAGATATATGTTTGGAATAGGTATCTGCATGCCTTTTATAGGTAATGCTCTTGACCAGGTGATGACCTGTGCATCAATTGGTGTTCCCCACTTGCTAATTGCATGCAGAGCAGCTGGGTAGTTCTTCCAATAGCCAATGTCATGCCAACACACTCCTATAATTGAGTACTTAATGTGGGTGTTGTCCCTTTGCCTTGGCTGTGAGGAACACATCCTGGAGGTTTATGGCTACTGAGTGTTACACACAGCAGGTGGGAATAACTCTTACAATAAGACTTGTGGAGACAGGCCAACTACATGGTGAAGAAGGTTACAGACTTAGGGACAAAATGTGAGTATTGCTGTTATATGGTGTGAATACTGCTAGTTTTACAGGCTTTGTGTGTACATGCTCCTTCTGCGTGGCTGTCAGTTTAACAGTTATGTGTCTGCATAGCTCTGAACTGTAGGCCTATCCACATAATGGCCAGAGGTTTGCCTGTTATGTTTTGTGTGTTACCCAGACAGGTGTTGTCCTTGGGAAATCAGTGGCATACTCTGGTCATTGCTGCCAGTAATTGACAACATCCATATGTGTTTCTGACTTCATATCCCTTAGAATAAAGATGTCACAACTAACCCTGTAACACCAGCAACTTTCTCAGCGTATAACAGCAATATATCAAATATGGCCCTGTGTTTGAACCTCTGACCTCCACTTATATGACAGACTTTGTCCAGTTGTCATGCAATAGAAGGTTGATAGGTATGGTCTATCAGTATGTAGTGCTGACATTCCTGCTATCATCCCAGTGATGTTGTGGAGTAAGATAAATTAAGGGCGGTAGGGGCCATACATATGAGTGCAAAGGCTGGACAGCATGTAGAACCCTGTACAGTCAAGAGGTGGGTCTGTGGAATAGTAGGACATGGCTTAAATCAGTCTGTTAGAACATGTGAGATATATTAGTTATTACATGGACAAACGTTCTATAGCTGTTACTTGCCATACATTTCACCATGGGGACTGTAGTGGGTTACAATGTACTTTTTTGGAAAAGGTCTGTTTCCCAGTTGCATCAAACACTTAGAACCGTTGTTATGTGAAGAATCCGTTTACATTGTATCATGTGATACTGTATCCCCTAGGTGGTTAACTGAGGAGTGTAAGTGGAGGCTGTTTAAGGACATAAGTAATTAAGTGTCACTTCCTTCCTGTATTTCAGGCAATTACGTTTTGTAATGTAATACTTGATGGCAAAACACATAACAAATTTGTGTGTATTGATGGCTGGTTGTCTGTTGTTTTACTATCCTCAGTCATTTTAGTTATATTGCTAAGAGGTCAGTGTATGTCTGGCCATTGTGTATGGTGTATCCTGATTTTGTAGCAGTGTACTGTGTATTTACTAGTTGTACTGTGTAGGGGGTGGGAGCAGATGTCAGTGGCATGGGTCCCTTTGTATCATTACCAATGTGTTTGTATGTCCATAGACTGGTCCCCTCACTTCATCTGGCATGGTCCAGAATTGTACTAAGGTGCTCTTGGCTCTGACAGTGCTGCATGATATTGACAACTAAATCATTATTGATCCCACAGTCTTCCTTCCCTACGATAAACCGACTACACTGCATGCTGAGGTTGAGAACATCATAAAATAGTACAGTTCAGATGGCTTAGTGGTTATATGCTTTGACTATTGTGTACAGGTTCAAGGGCTGTATATGTTGTTGCAGGCCAGGTGTATATTATTTCCTGTACATAACATGCCTATATGTGCTGTCATTACAGTAGCAAGGGGTGTGAGTATACTGTATGGGACACGTGTATACATGGGTGGTTGGACATGTGATATGCACTCACACATCCATTGTACACCAGCTACACTACATGGAGACACATATAATATACCAGACATTTGGCTATTAAAATAATGCTAATTAGTTACCTTTCCTGTAACTAGTTTAGTCCAGATACAGAATTGCTGTATCCAGGACTGCATGTTAGCGTCTGAGTGTTGCCCAAGTCTGGTCTTCAATGTATCACTTAGATATGCTAGTTCTCTCCTCTCCTGCACTTTCAATAACGTATTACTTTAGCATTTTGCCAGACATGTTGTAGCAAGTATATTACCACACAAACATGGCACCAGCACTAAGCGTTCTATGAGAAACAGCTCCAGTAATTATTATTAATGGCCACCTCTCCAGGCATGTCTACAGGTCAGTTCCCTGTGCTTTCATCTATTAACCTGCTGAACTTGGCCATCCTGAGGCAATGTCGCAACTGCCTCATGTACACTGACAACCCTCACCTCTTACCTCTCTACACTCAGTCTTGCAAGAGATGCACCTATACATCAAAATTGGAAGCCACACACTCCCCAGCCAAGACCAGAACATTTGATCAAGAGGAGATGGTCAACACTTGCTCCACACTACATGGAACACATAGCCCTCCAGAACACACACCAGCATTGTCTTCATATAAAAACACAAACCTCACACCCACCTTTGTGAAGGCTCTCAATGAAAAGCTGCACAAACAGCAGAGACCTCCAAGGCAGACATGCACTCCACCACCACCACAGAATGCTAATCACAAGACACATACATCTCCTAAACAGTCTGCCACTCAACCAAAGCACCTAAGGCAAAACAGCATGGCCAAAACAATAGGCATAGTTGACTTGATAGTGAGGAACAGTGATGGCCCACTCACTAGCTCAAGAAAGGAGAATGTGACAGTCAGCTGGCTGTTGGCACCAGGATCTGCCACATAACATACACACTGAGGTCCCCCAACAACAGGTACACATATAACTCTGTCATTGTACATGTGGGTGTGAATGTCCTGAGACGTACCTCCCTGTACTATATTGAAACAGACATGGAGGAGACCATCGACTATGTAGCCAAGACAGGTATGACCCTAGCCCTGAGCAGTATCCTACCATCACCCAGACTGATACCACAGTACAAGCTGAAAATTATTGATTTCAACAATTGGCTAAATTTCTGGTATCATATTAAGGGGTTCCACTATCTGTGTGCCTGGGATGACATATTTGATAGACCATGATCCTTTGCCACAGCACAGATGGCCTGCATCTGTCACCCCTGGGCTTCCAGATACTGGCCAAGGCTCTTGCTACCCCTATAGTGGCTGTTTTAGGCAGTGTTCTAAAGACCACATTATCACTGTAACAGCTACAAACAAATGTAATCTGAGGATCAGGCTGCTCAACCCTAGAGGTCTACATTTCAAAATGCACTCGCTCAAAGCATTCCTAAAACAGGAGAACATTGAAATTTGTGCTGTAACAGAGAACTGATTCAAGGCAACAGAAAGCACACCTGCAATACCAGTCTATCATTCATCCCACACCTGTGTGGCCCAGAACTTGGACTGAAGCTGCAAAGGTGGTGGTGTTTCAATATTCATAATGGATGCGCACATCTCCAGACTGTTAGCACAACATAATGCATCTGAGATGCTTCAGGTGCAGCTAACCTTGGGTAAGACAGCAATACAGGTCATAGCCTGTTGTAGGTCCACAAACATGGCTCAAGACTCACACTCCCCATTCCTAAGCACCCTGAGGAATATTAGGTTCCAACCTAACACTCTCATACTGGTCGACATCAACTACCCCACCATTAACTTAAAAAACTACTCATGTACCAATATACTTGGCCAATGCTTTCTGGGATTCATTGATTCCATTGCCCTGGACATGCTTGTTCTTACTCCCACTAGAGGTAGCAACATCCTTGACCTGGTCATTACTAACATGGGCGGATGTTGCTCTACATCAATAGTCAACTCCTCCCTAACACAAACTAATCACCTTGGAAATCCACATCCTTTCCACCACCCCACAAAGGTAACCACCATGAAATCTCCAAAGCTAACTTTGGGCACCTACAAACAGAGGTGGCTAACTGCATGGCACCCATGCAGATGGAGACTAGTTGCATGACTGCAGAATCTTACACCAATGCACTGTACGAACACACACACACACACACACACACACACACACGCACACACACACACACACACACACACACACACACACACATGCACAGATCTCGCCATACACAATACAACCAAGATGCTCTCCTCAGAAATAAGGAAACCAATCTGGTGGTCTCCTGCCATAAAGAAACCCTACAACAGAAGGAGGAAATTCATGCAGAATAAGGTGAAGTCCCAAGACTGGGAATACTCCCTTATCAGCCTCAACCAAAAGTTGAGATCTCTCATCAACTCCTGTAAAGGTAGCTATGAAAACATGACTGCAGCAGATAGTGAAGACAACCACAAGGCCTTCAATAGTTATGTATAGAATCTCCACAGCACAGTAGCACAACCCTCAGCTTATGTATGCTTGTATCTGTTAAGGTGGTTCTTTATTTTGGCTTTCAGACATTAACTATAAAATGCACTAAAGTGATATGTCTGTCAATACATGTTAGCAGGAACAGTGTTACTACAACAACCTTTTCAGATTATCTACTCACATCATTTGAATATGTCTCTGTTGTCATGCCTTTGTCCCTAGTCTGACTTGTTCCAGATTCACTGCACTAAAGGGTTGTGAGCATACCTCTCCACTGCCAGGCTGTTTGAAGACTGTCCAGGTGTTTTGCCCATACTTTGTTCCTGTTCCACAGTTTATTAGCATTTTCTCTGGGTAACACTGTTACGATGCAAGAACTTATGTCAGTTAAGACTGACATACATGTCAGTTGCCATCCTCACATTATTCAGACAGTTCTGCTGATACAGTCCCTGTTGCTGTACAACTGTTCGGTTATGACAGCAATATTCTGATTATGTCCATATATGTGGCCCATTTCCCACCCTTTGTACAGCCTTTGTTCATTAGTCTTGCACTAAGAGGTTGATATGTATGATTCTGATGTATGTCTGCACTGCATGCTATATGACTACATACATACACACACACACACACACACACACACACACACACACATACATATATATATATATATATATATATATATATATATATATATATATATATAGGTGCATAGGTTCATAGGTAGATACTAGGCTACTGGCCCTAGGGCCTATATAAGCCTAGCCACACAGAAGTGAATCATGGGGTGGATTTCCTATTTACCATCCAAATGTCAATATTTACCTTAAAGAGGGCTAATGAGGAGCTCTGTTTCACATTAATGGGTAGTTTGTTTCAGAGTATGGGAAGTGTTATGGACAGTAATCTATTTCTCCAGCATGTTCTGTCTATTGAGGTGACAAGGTTTAGCTCCCTGGTGCAAGTGTTTTAGAGGGACTGGGATTTCTTTATCTGTAGCATGTCCAACAGCTCTGGATTTGACATGGCTGTGTATGTTAGGCAGAGATCGGCTCTGAGTAGGTGATATGCAATGTATTATAGCTGGTGCATTTTGAGGCAGTTTGCATAGGGCATCTATTTGAGGCCGGTGATCCTCTTTGTGAGGTAATTTTGTGGAGGACTTTCCAGTTGTTGTAGATGTCTTGTGAGGTACATACCAAACAGGCCGTTGTACTGTATAATAGGTCTAGTGAGGTATGAGTAGAGAGGAACAATTATCTCCTTTTTTCTGGATGAGACACCTGTTGTGATGTGCCACATAGAAGGATTTCCTCAGTACTGTGGCAATGTGGTTATCAAATGAGAGACTACTATCCACCTGTGTACCTAGTCTCTTATCACATTTTCAGTGTTAAGTGTACTAGCAGCTATGTGGTAGTGCATGGGCACAGAGTTTTACTCAAAGGGGATGACAATGCATTATTTGGTGTTGAGTTTGAGGCCATGGCTTTGACACCAGGCATTTGTTTCAGTGAGGTTCTTTTGTAGACTGTTCACATCTTTACGGGAGTCAATAATGGCTCCCAGTTTGCAGTTGTCTGTGAACTGTGTTAGCCGTAGACCCTCTGTGTTTGCCTGAACTTCAGAGAAGTAGATGCTAAACAGGAGAGGACCAAGGACTGAACCATGTTGTACTTCACTTGTCACTGGTGTGGAGTCAGATTTGGAGTCTGCTACTTTCACAGTGTGGGTTCTGTCTGTAAGTCATTTGGCAACCCATCTTGTGACATAGATATCTATGCCTCGTTTAGTGAGTTTATCTGTAATTTTAGAGTGGGGGATGCTGTTGAAGGCCTTGGCATGGTCTAGGTAGACTGTGTAAACCACCTTGGCCTTGTCCTTGGCTCTGGTGACTTCTTCAAAGACGTCAATCAGGTTTAGGTGACATGATGTACCTTTCACAAACCCAAACTGGGTGGGGCCCACAGTTTAGAGGTAACTTATGTCATTGGTTATAAGTTCCATGATGATACGCTCCATGGTCTTGCAGATCAGGCTTCTCGGGCTGATGGGGCAGTGGTGCACAGTGTCTGTGGTGGCTCCCCCCCCTTGTGGAGTGGGATAACTGTCACTATGTGCCACTCAGTAGGCACAAAGCCTGAAGTGAGGCTATGATTGAACATAGTACTTAGGTGGGGTGTCAGTTTGTTCTGCAGTTTTCGTAAAAAACTTCCTCAGAATAAAATAAATGAAAGGATGACAACAATGCCCTTTTCAAGCATTCTTTAGTCTGTCCTTCTTTTCACAAATTTTTATTCTCTGTATTAGAGGTGTGTCACAAGGACATGAGGGAAGGGGATTATAAGAATTATCTTTTACAATGGGAGACCTATTGGCAAATTAAACTTAAATCTGACATCGCCCCTGGTCTTAATGAAGCCATCAATGTTAAATGTTTTTTGAAACAACGCAAACTAAATGTTAATAAAGACGGGGGTTCAGTCCGTCTTCATTTTGTTTCAAACTGAATATTGTACGGTAGGCTGTTGTTTTAAATCTTTTTTTGCCTGGATTTAAATGTTTGACTGTTTAATTAATCACATGATTTGTTCATTTGTATTTAAACAAGGCAACTGCTTTCATTTATTTTATTCTGAGGAAGTTTTTTACGAAAGCGGATAATAAACTGATATACGCTATTTCTGTGGTGGTGTCGTTTTGTCTCCTCTGTGGATTTTTGGATTTATTGGTTTGGACTTTGCTTTGTTTTTTTTTTTTGTTCTGTAGTTTGTTCGAAATACAGCCTGGGATGTTGTCTGATCCCATGGATGCTGTATTCTTGGCTTTGGAGAATGTGTTTTTTACCTGTGCAGCCATGATTACTGGGGCTTTACATTCGTCCACATTGAGATGGGCCCTTTAGTAGGTGAGAGGGGGGTTAAAGTTAGCACTGAACCTATCTGCCAGGATGTTGCCAATATCAGTTGGTTCTCTATATTTACTGCCATTGTGCTGTAACTAAGAGCAAATCTGAGTGTTGCCATTGAAATTCTTGACATAGCTATAGAATGCTTTGTGATTGTCTTTAGACTGAGTTGCCATTTTGTTTTTGTAACTAGCTTTGGTGGATGTTATAAGGGATCTCAACTTCTTACTGAAGCTCATAAGGGAGTTCTTACAATCATGGGAGTTTATTTCCTTTTTTGCAACAGTTTCTTCCTTCTGTTGTGCAGTTTCATTATGGCAGGGGACATCCGGATTGGCTTACATTTTTTTTGAGGAGAGCATCTTTGTTCTATTGGGTATGGCGAGATCCATGCATTTGTGTATGTGTTCATATAGTGCATTAGTGTATGATCTGGTGGTCATGCAACTATTCTCCATTTGCATGGGTACCATGAACTTAGCCATCTCTGCTTTAAGGAGGCCAAGGTTAGCTTTGGAGGTGTTTGTCATGGTGGTTACCTTTGCAGGGGGTGTGGGAGGGATGTGGATTCCCAAGGGAATTCGTTTGTGTTTGGACCCACACCTCAGTATTTTGACATGTGGACCCAACAAGGCCATGTATGTCACCATGTACATCAGGGAGAGTTGCATCCACCACCCTGAGTATTTGTGTGTTGTGGCATTCACTATGTGCCTGTGCATCCATGACAGCCTGGAACATGCGTCTGATGACTCCTTCTGTGGAACTTGCAACAGTGGCCCAACAAGCAGGTTACCTCCTGCAAGCACCCCTGTCCATCCACCTGTGTGGGACCTTGCCTGCACTCTGGCTACTGCCAGTATCTACACTCACACCTGCCATAGTCACCACACTAGCCTGTTCAATGCCACCACCTGCCAACTGTCCATCATCTCTGGTCACTGGTGATGGGGTATGTGTGGATTGTCACTGTGTGCAGTGATGGTGTGCACAAGAGTGGGATGCCAACTAATGGCACAGATTCAACCCCTGACAATCTCACCTGTACCTCAGTATTCTTATCACCATTAGCAGAGTCTGCAGAGATACTGACATTGTTTCATAAGGGGGCAGACCCCATCACCACCTGTGAGAGGAAGACAACATATGTACATTAACACCTGCACTTTGATGTTGGCTGGTACACACACACACACACACACACACACACACACACACACACACACACACACACACACACAAACTTACAGGTGAGGTGGCACAAATCTGTTACACAGACCACACATTAACCACATGGTGACATGTATGACACACGGCTGTCAACATCATGCATTGCAACCAGTTGTACAACATGTAACTGACAATATAGAGCTCTGGGATATGTGATTAGTGTTAGTGTGTGATGGCCGTTCCCCAGCACAGACTGCAGCCATGTACACATCATTTCTGTCCACCCATATAGCACAGTGGCAAGTACTACAGAACATACCTGATCTGAGGAGTAACATCACTGATTAATGACATACAAGTGAGTGTCAGACCTGCAAATGAGCAGCGAAAGTATGGTCACACAATCCCTGTTACACCACCAGCCTTGTAAGCTTACAGTGGATATGATAAGTGTACACAACCCTGTTAACATGCCATGTTCCTGTAATATTGAGGATGAGACCACAATAATGCATTCAAATATGTCACCCACCTTCCATGTGATATATGACCTGTGCAATCCAATCGATAAACATACACATTTATACTTGTAACATATGATGACTGCAATATGTACAATATGTTGATTGCATACATGTGCACACTCTTGTAAGTGGATTACATCATTCACTCTTCTTGTGAAGGTGTCTATCAGCATGACACATTGTGACTTGGCATTATTTGGCCACTCTTCCATGCAAAGGTCACCCAACTCTGTCAGAATGCAAGGGCAACTCATGTGCACAGCCCTCATCAGGTCACACTGGGGTTTTCTATCTGGTATAGGTCTAGACTCTGGCTGGGCCACTCCATACCCATGTTTGTGTTCAGGTGGAGCCATTCTTAGGTAGCTTTGAATGTATGCTGCAGTTCTTTGTCATGTTGAAGGATAACACACATCCTCATACTCAGTGTTCTTGCAGACGCCTGATGGATTTTGGGCAGATGTGTGTGTTATTAGGAAATGTTCAGACTTCCCACCACCATGACTACAGGCCCTGTTCGGTCTGTGGAACAGCAGCCCCACAGTGGCCACTGCCACCAGTTTGATTCACCATTGGGATGTTGGTGTTTGGGTTATGAGAGGTGTTGCTTGTGCACCATACATACCTGTTGGTATTGTGGCTGTGAGGTCAATCCCTAGTCTCATTACACCATAACACATTTTCACAACTGCCTTTGGGAGACATGATGTGCTACACTGCAATTTGTATCCACACCTGGCTGTTTTTGGTGTGTGGGAATGCTTCCATCTTCTGACCCTACCCCATAGGCCAGACGTATGCAGAATATGGGAGAGTGTTCTCACAGGTAGTACAGAACACCACTACTAGCAAGGGGTTCCTGTAACTCCCTTGGTGTTGCTGTATGTCCCCTGGCAACCTCCCTGGCCAGGACATGTGTTATCATTTTTGGAGGGACATCAGGTTCTTGTCAACAGCACTATTATTCCATATTCACTCCACCTTTTGACATCTGTCTCCACTGTGTTCCATGGTATATGCACTACTGAGGTAAAGTTGTTGTACCCTACTCTTGACTGACAGCTTTCAAATATGAGATCCCTTTGCTACTTTGTACGCTGTCTGCAAGCCATGGCTTTTGCTGTTGCAGGCAACTGAGCATATGTCATGGATATCCCACTTGGACAGCAGATTGTTATTTGGTGTTAGTCAGAGTGCCTTTACTTGATGGCTGGTGTGTACCCAAGCAGATTGTCTGCTGTCAGTACATCACAAGCTGCTGCAATGACATATCAAGTGAAGTTTTTGCACACATATGCATCCAGCGTATTGTGGGGTTTGTATACTCCATATTTGGTGGCCAACAGACTGATTGTTTGTACAGGGAACTATTCATGTCATAGGTCACATTACAGTTTGGAAAGGATGAGGACTGATGTATTGCAGTCTCAATTTGTCACAAATACCTGGCATCTTAATTGGGGTGTGTACACCGTTTATATCTACTATGTGACAGTGATGTTTCCTACATGTTCCGACCTTAGGCCATTTGTCCAACCATTGTGTTGCTCTCTGTCCAGAAGTCTTGCACTGACAGCCCAGTGTATTATGCTACAGGGATGATACATTCTCATCAGATAGGCCCCCTGTGGTGACCACTATGATGCAATTCAGTTGACCCCAACACAAGTGAACATGCACATAAAGCAATATGGCTATGAGTGACATTAGTGTGCATGGTACACTGCATGGCCTTCACATGCCTGGGGTATTGGCAAACCACAACAGTACAATTGCATACTCACCAGCTGCCAGTTGCCATCCCACATGCAGACAGGAAGGACCAAGGTAGCTGCGTGAGGGGAGTACGGTCAACAGACTCACAGGTGGCATTGGTACAGGATGGATGCAGCACATGTACAGTACAACCCCTAATACTACATAATTTGCTGTCCTTCACCATAGATGTGCACGTCTGTGCATTAAGAAACTCCATCCACAACTGTAATCTGACCTGACACATGTACATATATACTGTACAATTACAAGTATGTCTGCTACACTAGTCTAGTAATCAACACTGGGGCCTTACCTGCACACTCCTCATCCATTGTCTGGGTCAACCACCTCCAGTATGTGGGGGGTCTGTACTCTAATGTTATACTGGGATGGGTGCCCCAAGGTACTCATGGGGCTTCCCAGTGGGTGTCAGTGGGGCCGCAAGGCCAAGACCACACCTGTGGCTGTGCAGTCCCTGGCCACTGCAGCAGGCCTTTGCCAGGCATGGCGTATGAGGTCACTTTCACTGTGAACAGACTGCCAAGGTTATGTAGCAGTGCTGTGTGTTTATGTTGTTTAGGCTGGATAGGGAGAGTAGCAGCTGTGAGTGTCATACATCCTTTTCCTATCTTACTCTGCATGCTGCTACAGCTGCTGGTGGTCTATCAGATCAGAATGCTTGTAGGGGCTGACTGTGACATGTCATGTAACACCTCCAGATTCCCAGTACACTGTGAGTTGGGGCAGTATATGTAGGGGTAATTTGTGAGTGGCAAATGGTATGTGGTTGCTCTCACAATATTATAATGTCATGTTCAGTTTGCTTACTGGTATGTTGCTGTCACTGTGGTGCACTTGTTTGGGGGTATGTACTTTCACACCAGTGTCTGTGTTTCACTAGTATGACATCCCTGTACTGCCTGTTATATTTGCTACTGCATGCGTACAGCCCCAGAACTGGACCTGGGTAGTGTTATGTCAGTCTGATTGTAGTCTGGACATTGATCAGTAGCTCTCAGTGTAGTTTCCCTACTGTTGTGGTATGTCCACATATCATGTTCATAGGATGTCCAGTTATGTGGCCAATATCTTTGGTCTGGTCTCCATAACTGTTATGTATGCATGACACATCAATGGGATGATGTGGGAGCTGAGGTCAGTAACTAATGAGAAGCAATTGAGTCCTGGTATTGTGATATTTCAATTGACATATGTTAGGACATACATTGTTACTACATGAACGTTCTCAGCTTATTTACCGAAATATTTTGTACATGTCCCTATTTTCATGCTTTTGTCCCCTCACTTTGTAAGGCTTGGTCCAAATTCATTGCATTAAGGGGTTCTGAGCATACCTCTCCACAGCCAGATTTTCCAGTGTCCAGATGTTTGGACCATACTTTTATTCAGTTCCACAATTTATTTCCACTTATGTGGCAAATCACTGTTATGATCCAAGGATTTATGTCAGTAAATACATGACATGACATTTCAGTTCCCATCATCATCCTTCAGTGATTGTCTGCTGAGACACACACACTGTTGCTGTCACACATCTTCATTTGTAACAATTATTTAATGATTTTCTAACTATATCTGTATATGTGGCCCACCCCCCCTCCTTTTACAGTCTTTGTACAGGTTGCTTGCACTAACAGGTTGGTAGGGATGGTTCAGAGATATAACTGCACTGCATGTTATATACATAGATATATATCTATATGGGTTCACTATATAATTTTGAAATACTGAAATCCCAAATTTCAGTATTTCGAAATCATAATATTAAAGACTTGGAATTTCGAAACACCAGAAGCGCAAAATTTGAAATATCGAAGTTCAGCGCTTCTGGTGTTGTGGTGTGTGAACGC
Source organism: Protopterus annectens (assembly GCF_019279795.1). Lineage (NCBI taxonomy): Eukaryota > Metazoa > Chordata > Ceratodontiformes > Protopteridae > Protopterus > Protopterus annectens. Next base: position 908,397,644 of record NC_056728.1, read on the forward strand.
ATAGGTGTAAGTGTAGGTAAGTATGTATGAGTGCGTTGGTTAGGGGCTTTAGTGTATGTTAGTGTGTGTTTTGGCTGTGATGCGTGTGTGCAAGGGGCTGTGAAATGTGTGTGTGCGAGTTACCTTTGTGTGTGTGACTGTGCAATCTCGACGTTAGTATATATAAGTGGGAGGGTGCAGGGCGGCTTGCCCCCCTGCTTGTCTGTAGTGTAGGATTGTTTGTTTGATTGTGGGGGGGAGATTGTGTGTGTATGTGTGTGGTGTATGTGCATTGTAGGTTTGCGATTTCAAATTTTGCATTTTTTGTGTTTCGGTTTTGCAAGGGTTAGGTATTATAATTTCAAAATACTGAAATTTGGGATTTCAGTATTTCGAAGTTATATAGTGAACCCATATATATATATATATATATATATATATATATATATATATATATATATATAGATATGTATGTGTGTGTGTGTGTGTATATATTTTATTTTCCTTCCATTATATTTAATATCTGTATATCTATATTATGACTGTATGTTTACATATCTATGTTTCATCTGACACACACAGACACACACACACACACACACACACACACACACACACACACACACACACACATATATATTTCTATGTACATGTCTATATACAATGCACAAAACTTTCCACAACACTTTCTCCCTGATGTTTTATGCCTCTATTGCATGATATGTTTGAAAAAGCAACCTTAATTCCTACAGCTCATCTGGTGTACTGGTGCGTTCCTCTAATTAAAATGGTCATGGGCATAGGTTCAACACTTAGGACCTCTGTTTTTTTTTTGTTAATGTTAAATTACCTGAATGCAGGATATGTTCATTAAAGCACTATGACATTTCACAGGTCAGATGGTATAGTGATATGTTGAGGACAGTGTCCTGGTTTAAGACTTGGCAGCACTGACTATTGTTTTTGCTGGGCAGAACAAGGTCTGATGGATATAAATGGATTAAGGCATATTTTTGCATATCATACATACCATGTTATATTTAAGCAATAACCCATGCCTGGGTGTGGGTAATGCTGGATTTACCCATGGTTGGTGTGGTTTGGTCACGAGGGCGAAGCCCGAGTGGCCAAACAAAGACAACCATGGGTAAATCCAGCATTACCCACACCCAGAAGTGGGTTATTGCTATTATACAATGACATCATTTAAGAAAAAAAATACTTACTTTTCTTACATAATGGGATTGTATAATGCCTCCTTGCTGCCGTTCCATAGCTGTCCAGTATTCTGCGGCATTTCTGATGTATTGCGCATGCATATGGTTACACAGTACATCAGAACTGTGTGTGTGGAAGCAATGGTGAAAGGAAGATCTTCATTGCTTTTAAAAACTCGTCTCGCTATGTTAAAAGAGTTTAACATAACGAGATAGCTTTAAAAAAAGCAACGAAGATTTTCCTTTCTCCGTTGCTTTTTTTAAAGATGTTTCGCTATGTTAAAATAGTTTAACATAATGAGATAGCTTTAAAAAAAGCAATAGAGATTTTTCTTTCTCCGTTGCTTTTTTTAAAGCTGTTTTGCTATGTTAAACGAGTTTAACATAGTGAGACAGCTTTAAAAAAAGCACCGGAGAAAGGAAGATCTCCATTGCTTTTTTTCAAGATATCTCGCTATGTTAAACTCGTTTAACATAGCGAGATAACAGCAACGCGGAGCTCTTCCATTCTCCATTGCTGTCCAAAAAAAAAAAAAAAAAGAGTTATACTAATGGAAAAAGTCCGGGCGACTGAACCTTTTTCCATTAGTATAAGTCTGATTTACAACATGCACGCTGACCAATCAGCGTGCATGTTTTGGAATATTAATGGGGAGTCATTGTATAACTAAGCAATAACCCACAGCTGGGTGTGGGTAATACTGGTGTACCCACAATTGGTGTGGTTTGGTCACAAGCGCAATGCCCTCATGACCATACAATGCCAACCGTGGGTAGGTCCGGCATTGCCCACACCCAGCCATGGGTTATTGCTATTACACAATGACATTATTTAAGAAAAAACAGTATGTACCTTTCTTAAAATGTAATTGTATCATGGCTACATGCTGCCCTTCCACAGTTTTCCTGTATCCTAGGCCATTTCTGATGTACTGCACATGCGTAAGGGAAATGTTCCCATACTTACGCAGTACATCAGTGCTGTGCAGAGGTAGCAACAGAGATAGGGGGATCTCATTTGCTTTTTTTTTTTACATATATCGGTATGTTATACGAGTTGATGAACTCGTATAACATAGTGAGATATGTTGAAAAGGCAACGGAGATCTTCCTTTCTCTTTTGACAGGTGGATCTCCATTGCATTTTTTTATGATATCTTGCTATGTTATATAAGTTCTTTGACTTGTAACACATAGCGAGATATGTTTGTAAATACAACTGAGATCTTCATTTCCTCATTGCTATCTCTGTAGACTAGAAGTACAGACAGGTGGTATACAAATGGAAATAGTCCAGGCATCGAGACCTTTTTCCATTTGCATACTCTCGGATTTACAATGGGCACTCTTTTTTGGCTGGCCAATTAGCATACTCATTTTTGTATGTTAATGGCCAGTCATTGTGTAATACAACATAAATATTACACATTTATACTTTTACATTTACCTTCCATGACATCTTCCTATGTGCATTCATTACATTATGTTCCTGTGTGACTATACTGTATGGGGCACGTGTTTATATGGGGGTTTCACATCTCTGCCACACAGACATCTCACTTTTGGAACTGCTACTCTACTCTGGTTGGCAAAACTAATTGCTACATAGATTACATTTACTAAAATAAGTTTAGCACTACTTTCACATGCTAAAGTAAATTATCTGTCTTGGGACGCAAACTCTAAACACGTGCATGTAAACCTGTTACTCTAGGCACTAAACTATCATGGCTTATCTATTTTTGTTTAACTCCTATGGGATGTTTAAGTTGTAATGCACACATCCACTTAGCTACACTTAAACATCCCTTAGGGCATTATAAACAGGGGTATATTGTTATTATTATTTTCTGTAGGTTATGAGGGTGTGTATTGTGGAGTTGTGACAACTACTTGGGGCTGTGTTTGTGACATTTTGCAATGATTGGGCTTTCACGGCTCTGTGTGTGTTTCATGCTGATGCATGACATGTTCAGCATGTGCTTTATTTTTTTTGTGGGGCTGGAGTTGTGCTTGTGTACACTTGGGAGATTTATCCCCTACCATACCTCTCAACCTCCTAGAGCAAGAAATCTGGGCAAAGCTTAAAATGATAGGGGGACAAATAGGGACAGATTTTAAATATTGCTCTTATAAACTTAGTTGATAGAATAATAGGTTTTGCATTAGCATGAATTTTCTGAGGAACGTGGAGTCTTAGACACAAATGTTTGCCATTATTTAATGACTTCATTCCTCAGCTATTTGCCAGAAAGGAACAGATTGCAGGAGGAACACACCAAAAATATGAGGCAAACATCAGGACGTTCTGTGAATATCTGTACAGTTGAGAGGCATGTTTGTATGGGCAATATTTAAAATCTGTCCCTATTTGTCCCCTCATCATTTTAGATTTTGTCCAGATTTTTTGCTCGAAGAGGTTGAGTGCTATGTGTGCATTTTCACACATGCTTCTGCAGACTGCAGAAGTGCCATACAGCACTTTAGCAATACAGGGTTGTGTGTCACAGAGGCTGTGACACACCCCCTGTATTGCTTTCCTACTGTCATTTTTTTTTCGGTGTCTGCGGACACTTAAATGCTTCTATTTTTCATTTCAGTGTCCGCAGACACTGAAATATCGGCATAATATTAGAGCTAAGCTCTAATATTATACCAGTACGACTTTAAAAGTGCCGTATGGCACTTTCTAGTCACAGGGGGCATATTTAGTGTCCGTGATCTGCACGGACATACCCCCTGTGCTCGCACACAGAACCATGTCCATTTTCGAGCATGACAGCGCGCCTTCATACTTATGTATGGAGCGCTGCCGTGCTAAATGTACACGATCATTTCTGTGCAGGAATAGAAACATTACTGAATCCAGGGACATGACTTTATTTCATTTTCCAGTTTAAAATCAGTTGTTTACTATCCTGCCCAGTTAGGAAACTGCAAACATCATAAACAAGATTCTTTTTGATCTTCTTCTTCTCTTTCGGCTGTTCCCGTTAGAGGTCACCACAGCGGATCATCTGTTTCCATTTCTTCCTGTCCTCTGCATATTGCTCTGTCACACCAGCCACCTGCATGTCCTCTCTCACCACGTCCATAAACCTTATCTTAGGCCTTCCTCTTTTCCTCTTACCTGGCAGCTCCATCCTTAGCATCCTTTTGCCAATATACCCATCATCCCTCCTCAGCACATGTCCAGACCAATGCAATCTTGCCTCTCTGACTTTGTCTCCAAACCATCCAACCTGAGTTGACCCTCTAATATACTGATTCCTAATCATGTCCATCCTTGTCACACCCACTGCAAATCTTAACATCTTTAACTCTGCCACTTCCAACTCTGACTCCTGCCTTTTTGCCAATGCCACCATCTCCAATCCATATAACATAGCTGGTCTCACTACCCACTTGTAGGCCTTCCTTTTCACTCTTACTGGTACTCGTCTGTCACAAATCACTCCTGACACTCTTCTCCACCCATTTCACCTTGCCTGTACTCTCATCTTCACCTCTCTTCCACAATCACCATTACTCTGAACTGTTGATCCCAAGTACTTAAACTCATCCACCTTCACCAACTCTACTCGCTGCATCCTCACCATTCCTCCATCGTCCATCTCATTCACGCACATATATTCTATCTTCGTCCTGCTGACCTTCATTCCTCTCCTCTCTAGGGCATATCTCCACCTCTCCAGGGTCTCCTCAACCTGGTCGCTACTCTCACTACAGATCACAATGTCATCTGCAAACATCATAGTCAATGGGGCCTCCTGTCTGATCTCGTCTGTCAACCTGTTCATCACCATTGCAAATAAGAAAGGGCTCAGAGCTGATCCTTGATGTAATCCCACCTCCACCTCAAACGCATCCATTACTCCCACTGCAGACCTTACCAATGTCACACTGCCCTTGTACATATCCTGTACCACTCTTACATACATTTCTGCTACTCCTGACTTCCTCATACAATACCACAGCTCCTCTCTAGGCACCCTATCATATGCTTTCTCTAAGTCTAAAAAATCACAATGCAACTCCTTCTGACCTTCTCTGTACTTCTCCATCAACACTCTCAGAGCAAACATTGCATCTGTAGTGCTCTTTCTCGGCATGAAACCATACTGCTGATCGCTAATCATCGCCTCCCTTCTTAACCTAACTTCCACTACTCTTTCCCATAACTTCATGCTGTGACTGATCAATTTAATCCCTCTGTAGTTACTACAACTCTGCACATTATCCTTATTCTTAGAAATAGGTACAAAAACACTTTCTCCACTCCTCAGGCATACTCTGACTTTCCAAGATTTCATTAAACAATCTAGTTAAAAACTCCACTGCCATTTCTCCTAAGCACCTCCATGCTTCCACTGGTATGTCATCTGGACCAACAGATGTTCCATTCTTCATCCTCTTCATAGCTCTCCATACTTCCTCCTTCTTTTTGATGGTATTAAAACGTTTTGATGACAAACAGAAAACAAAATCAGCTATATAGAGAATGAGATGTGAGAGATAGAGGCCAGAGAGTAAGATGTTGATAAACTGCTGAAAAGCAGTGCGACTAGAACAGAGACTTATGGAGCTCTGAAGTATATGGAGAAAGCTGCTGAGTGGTTGTGGTCGAAGCATAGCATTAGCATAAGGATGTACTGGATAGTTACCTTCGGAACTAAGGCAAGATAACAAGGCCAAAAACAAATAAAACAAGAAACTGTTTTCTATGCATTTTTACCCATTTCATGTCAAGCAAAAACCCTTTCTGTCTATCACCCCATTAGTTCCATTCAACAGGTCAGACCTGAATACGAGTGGTCATCACTGAGGCAACCATGAGAGGTTGTTTCACTCCAGAGCCCTAGCCATGTACACCTATTAAGGCACCGGGGGGGGGGCATCTAATGGGGTGACTGTGGAGGATGTCCTCTTACTTCCTAAGGGGCATTCCCTTCAAGCAACCCTGCTCACCCACAAGTGGTGATTTCTCTAGTCTTCAACATAGAAATTGCACACTCTGTATGCATACATATTCCACCATCCCCAGAAGAAGTGAGTGAGACGCACCACTTCACTTCACTCTTGCCCCTAACTGGGTGGCTCTTCTAGTGCTGGGGCCACTGACTGAATCCTGCTCACTGTTAGGGCTAGATTTCTCAGTACCACGCAACCAGGCTATAATCCTACAAAAGAATTGATATGAAGATTATGACTGACTAGGCTGAAGGATTTTTTAAGTTTCAGAATTAAGACTTTTGTTAGTAGGCCATCATTCATTGCTGTAAAATTGACCCGGTGACAGCTAGGAGAGCAATCTGTTATTTTCCTTATATTATTCCCCATAATGTATCTGGTAAGGATATTATTTTTATCTATGTGATCACAGGCTTTATCAGTGACAAACTGTTCTACTAACTTTTCCAGGCCTACAAGTAATGTGACTTCCCCATAATCTGAGGTATTGCAAGATAAAGTGGATTTTTTTTATAATGAGAGATCACAATGGCTTCATTCCATGCTAAAGGGCCTGGCATAAGATAAGCAAAAAAGGTAAAATAGTGGGTAAGAGATGATATCTTTGCAGATGTATAGGAAACAGTGAAAAGATTGTCAAAACTAGGATTACTGTGGTCAGGAAAATTGTCTAACAGCTTTTTTGTTTGTTTTAGTGACATCCTTTAAAGAGAAAAGGGAAGAGGATAGAATCATTGGGAAACATGAAGGAAGAGTTCTGAGGTGAACTGGAAATGTGAGTATTGTTTATGAATTCAGATTTGAAGTCCTCTGGACTAAAAATGGGATTAATCTGGAACTTTTTCGGTTTGCCCAAAAATTTATTCTGGCTCAGAATTTCTGTGGATTAAAGAGTAGATGGGGTTGATTGCCTTTGTAGAAAATGGCTTCTTGCGTTTTTTTATTTACATATTTTTTACTTGATTTCTGTGGTCGATATGCTAGCCTCTGAATTCATGGGATTGGTATTTTTCTAAATTCTGTAAATGAGATTCTTACATTTCAGTAGTTAAAATACAGCTTGGGACATGAAAGATTCTCTGTTGAATATTTATCTTACACTTTCCCCTCACATAAAGGAGGACTGTCTGAAGCACTATGAAATTACAGGCATTCCTCTTCTATCAAAAATTGTAGGAAAATGTATTCACACTAACTGTTCCGACACCTCAGAAATAGTAATACCTTCTCTCCTTCCCAACATGGATTTAGATCAAATTACACAACAACAACTGTCTTTTGGACTTTGTCAATGCCATTAGCCTTAATAAAAGAAATGGCAAAATGGTTTCCTCACTATTTCTGGGTCTGTCAAAGGCTTTTCACACTGTTTCTCATGACAAACTACTCCAGAAAGTACAGTATATTGGTGTCACACACACCATCCTCCAGTGATTTAAAAGTTATATAAGCAATAGACACCAAGCTGTAAAAAGGCAATCAGGTCTCTCTTCTTTTATTCTGGTCACTGTTGGGGTACCTCAAGGGTCTTTCTTGGGATCCATACTATCTAATATGTTCTACAAAGCCTCCATGCACTCATTCCTCATTTAGTACACAGATAATGACTCTCGTGTGTAGCTGCCAAACTATCTAAATTTCAAACAATTACATAAGAGTCTTCCTCATCCACTGAAGCATAGCTAGATAACTCCCAACTTCTGCTACACCATATAAAAAGACTGCTTTAAATCTCACTCAGACATGAATCTGGAGTTCAAAATCAAATCCTTAAACAAAAGACAAATTGAGAAATTCCAAGGGTTGCTCATACTAAGCTGACTGGCATCACATTAGATGAAAACCTAAAATTTGACCTGCATATATATGTCTCAAAAAGATACATAAAACATTTTTGAAACATTCTATACATTTAAGAATGTACATCTCTTGTAAATACTACTACATCTCTACTCTTAAACTAATACTTACTGACACTACTGTGCATAACTTAAATTGTTTTACCTTTAACTTTATACTTCTATTGTTCTCCTCCTAAAGTATACATTACAGTAAAGCAACCTGAATAACTTGACTAACTTCCACTTTAATGCAGCTATTTATATGTTTACTCATAGACATCCAAGTTTCACTGTTTCAATACAAATGCTTGCATACAGTATAATGCACTCCAGCATGATACTGTGATTGTACTAGTGTGAATGTATACTTTTATTCAATATGCTTTTTAATGATGTGAACCAATCATTATGCTGCTGAGTGTCATTTCCTAATACTGCACTGTGGAAAAAAAACAATGTTTAATTTACTGGTGGTGATCTACATTGCATCTTGTATTATATTGTAGCAATGGCGCTTTTCTCCCTGGGACTATGCTGAAAAGGGGACTTAAACCCAGATGGACTTCCCTGGGCAACAAATGAAAATAAATAAACAAAAAAATAAATAAATAGGTGGGAAGTATTTGTTTTGTAGGTTAAGCAGGCTGTTAATGAAGACTGTACAGGCCGAGACCGGATCTCAGCTTGAAAGAAAGGAAGTTAGTGTCGAGTAAGTTATTATTCACTGTATAAATATATTCTGAGGACCTTTCTCTAATCAGTATAATTATGTGGAGGTGGGGGGTCAACCTTTTTGAAGATTCACTGAATATTATAGGGTAGTGGTGATGTAAGACAGATGCAAAAGCTAAATGAACTGGATTTGAGAAGGTTTATTGGTATTGCAAGATCTCGGAGAGAATAAGATGATAATACTTAGACGTTTGGTCTGGTGGATTTGTGTTTGAGAAGAGAAAGACTGATGTCAGACAAGGAACACAAGATGTGATGTTTAGCTGGATCCAAACAGAACTGTGCTTGGCTTAACTGAGAATATGGATGGAAAGACTATGAAGAACGTTACCAAAGACAGAGGAGTGGTAATACACTAGGTTGATTATGAGTTTGACAGTATGCATTATTTGATCAACAGTGAGATAGTGGAGTGAGTATTAATGAGTGTCAAAGAAGCAATCTGAGTAAGCGAGAAGTAGGACTTGAAGAGGAGGAAACAACTACTATCTAATTTTTGTTAAGGTGGGCTTTAAGTAATGTCACCTTCTCGATGTAGTGTACTCCAGGTGTTAAGACTACAATGTAGACATGTAAATTGCATATATTAAGTCATTTGTCGATTCCAAGATGGCCGCCGACTAGTCTAGTCCTTACTCTCTGAGCTCCTCACAGCTATTTAACTTTTGTTTTTTTTTACAACTTTATATCAACCTTTTTCCTCAAATTTTTTATACTAAAACATTTTATAAATCTTTTTCTACGCATTTGGATTATTTTTTCTTCTGGACTTATTATCCTGGGATTTATTTTACCTCAGAACATTCTTGGTCTCTCTGCTGCTGGGACTCCTACTGCTTCAGTCTGTTCCTGGTTCCTGGTATCCTGTTGACTGCATTCCATTTCTGGGCATGGCTACAAAATCTGACTCCATGGAGACTCAGCCTACAAAGGCCAAATATACTTCAATGCTCTCTCCTGAAAAAGATTCAGGTTCAAAAAGACTGAAATCATCTAGACAACCTACAGAAACTATTAATGTAAGTAATAAAGATTTAAATGGCTCAAATTTCCTTTTAGAAGAACTAAAAATAGCATTAAAACCAATCCAAAGTGCTATACAAAACTTTTCAGAACAGTTTGCAGACTTTAGTAAATCTTTAAAGCAAATAAATGATAGTATTGTTACTATTGAAAATAAAATCTTAGCTTTGGAAGTTAAAACAGACTTATTGGAAAGTGACTTTAAATCTAGAGATAAAACTATTTCAGATTTACAAGCTAAAATATTGGATCTGGAAGCCAGGAGTCGAAGAAATAACATCATTATTCGTGGTTTATCTGAATCTTATGACAATAAAAACTTGTTATCTGTGACTAAAAATATCTTTGAAACACTGTTAAATTGTGAAGCTTCTTCAAAATCTATAATTGTAGAGAGAGCACACAGAGCACTGTGTACAAAGCAAGAATCTTCTACACCAAGGTTAATTTATACTAAGTTACTAAACTTTCAAGACACTTTCCAGATCCTAGAAACTGCTAAAACAAAGAAACAATTCATATGGAAGTCTCACAAACTATCATTTTCCCAAGATCTTCCTGCACAGATCAAATTAAATAGACAAAAACTAGCGGCCTATTGTGCTGACTTGATAAAAAGAGGGATTAGATTTGAATGGCATATCCTAATACCTTGTCTTTCACAGCTAATGACAAAAGATTTGTATGTTCAGATCCTAAAGATGCAAAAGACATTTTTCTTAAAACATTTAAAAAGCTTCCTGACAATGTATCTTAATATTCTACTGTTAAAGAACTACAATAAGGTTTGATTTTTTCATTTCTTTACTCTGACAGTATTTGTGTTACATGATTTGTAATTCTGGTGTGACATAATTATATTAGCTTAAGAACTTGTCATGTAATTTACACATGATAGATTTGGTGTGACAGTGTGCAGTGACAGGATATATGCTTGTTAGATTTGTGTGGATTAATAGAAGCATTTAAATTGCTGTATTTACTTTTTCTCTTTCTCTCACATATGCTTGCTGTGTAAATAGATAATATGTTAATTTTACTACAAGCTTTTGAGTTACAGCCTTCTGTGTAAGCTAAATGATTTTTGGAGGGAAAAACATTCCATCTCAACGTTCTAGCAAGAAAATCTTCCCCTCAGAGTTCCAGCTGATGCTCTGCATGAACATGCACACTACAGTCTCTCTGAGATGGATGGTGATGTCATCATTTGTGAGGAAAGAAGGACAGTTTCAAATACACAAGTCTGCTTGTTTTCAACAAGTATTCAATAGCGCTAACTTTTTAATAGATCTGGCTATTATTTAAAGTGTTTTCTCTTCATAAGTGAAGGTTGCTTTTTAAATTTAAACAGATTCATGTCACATAATATATTCAGTGACTTTTAGTGTGTCTGCATGACTTCAAAGCAAGCTGCTACTTTCATAAAGCAGAGTGAAAATGTTTCTGGAAACAAATGAACAGGTTAGTTTTATATATTAAAATTCTAAAGGATGTGTAAAGAAATGAACATATTTTCCCATTCAGAATATTTTTCATACAATATTTTATATTATACTGAAGTGTTTAATTTGACAAATGTTACAAAGTATACCTGTTCATATGAAAGTTTCATGTTCTTTCTATTCTCTGCTCTCTCTCTTCTCAGAGGCTGGATGTGATATTTATGATTAGTAGTTTATGTTTAAGAAAGCCTTTACTTATTTGAAAGGTTTGAAATAACTATCTTTAATATGATTAGCTGAATCTACATGTATATATTTAAGCCCTTAGATTTACTGCATTTAGCTTGCTTGTTTCTGTTTTAATTAGATGTTCAAAATGTTTACTTTAAAAGCCTTGTCTTTTCATGCTGTTTTGCTATGTTACATCTATAGCTTAGAAGAATAGTATGGCTACATAACCTAACAGAGTCATTAGTAAAATATTCAAAAAGTAGATTTAAAATTATATGTATGCACATTGTTGTACATTCAGTCCAATATATATGATGCTGTTTAAGTTACTATTTAATAATATAATTATACTTTATTCATGTATATTAACTAGTGTTAAAACCTTACAGCTTATAATATTTCATTTTGAATAGTTCCTGTACTATTATTATCTAGTTAATAGATGCATCTCCAGACTGAATTGTTTTTCATTTTGAGATATGGTTGCTTGGTAGTTGTTTTTTGCTTTATTTGAACTATAACTAAATACTCATTCTACAGGTATTAGTGCTTTTATCATACTAATGGTCATGTTGATTAATGAAATTATCACTAAAGTACTAAAGAAGGTTCAGTAGATAGTGCACGACTATTATCTTTAGTTCAGTAATGCTATGCTTATTTACTTATATTATAATGTTACCAGTTGGTTTTGCTATACTTATATATGTTATCTTACATATCTTTCAGTTTTAATTGTATTACTTCTTATGATAGAGTGTTCTAGTTAAGCAGAGTGTGATTTATTTATTATTTACTTGTTTCTCTTTCTCTTGAAATACTTGAGGAAATACATTTAATCACTATAAATTTCAATTTAAGGATAGGAGCTTTAGATTAGTATTAGAAGTAGGGATTAAGCATGTTGGACGTCTTGAAATTAGTTAATTTTGTATATATTTTTAGTAGTATTACTCGGACTTTATGTTATGTTAGGCTTCCTTTGAATAATTTGTATTCTAACTTGAGGTTATTATTATCTATAATTACAATGTTTTCTTCATGTTCTTCTGCTCTTCCTTTATCACAGGGGGATTGGTGGGTAGGCACTAGGGTTAGGATAAAGGTTATTATTATACATTTCATGGTTCTTAAAAAAACATTTTTCTTTTTTTTTTCAACAAATGTTATTTGATGACTTGCTTGAATACTTAAAGACTGTTTTTTTCTTTTATTTTTTTTCTTCTTCTTTTTAATGTTGTGTTGGATTTGCACCTTGAGTTCACTTTTATAGCATCAATAATGATTATACTTGTAGAATATGCCTGTTGACATAATTTTAGATTCTTGGAATGTTAGAGGCATTCAAGATAAAGCGAAAAAGTCACTATTATTTCATATGATCTTTAAATCACAGGCTATCATTTGTTTTATTCAAGAGACCCATATTTCACTTTTGATTGGAATAAAGAGTTAAAAAAAAATGGATCAAAAAAATTATAGCTTCAGGTGACTCATCTAACTCCAGAGGTGTAGCTATAATCATTAAACAAAAATTCATTGGGAATATTATTGATGAGAAATTTGATGATGAGGGGAGGTGGTGCTTATTTACCGCTTCTATTGCTGGTTTGGACAAACCCTTATTAATTTTAAATCTATATGGCCCATGTAATTCACAACATTTGTTCATTTTAAAAATTTACAATATTCTTGCATCCTATAAGGATCATCATATTATAGTGGGTGGTGACTGGAATGCAGTTATAAACCCTGTAATTGATCGTTCCCACTCCACTGTCACCTATAATCTTCAATCTACTCTGGCTATAAATGATTTGATGACAGAATATAATTTAATAGATCCCCTCCGCACTGTTAAAAATATAAACAAGAATGATATATATACATATTATTCTAAGTGCTATCATTCGTGGTCCAGATTAGACTTCTTTCTAATTTCAGATTATATTTCAAAATATATTGTGGACTTTACTACAGAACCCAGATTCTTTTCGGATCACTCAAGAATTTCACTAAAATTGAACATAAAACCCAATATCAAAAATAAAACTATGTTTAATAAGTGGACCTTAAATAATAACTTATTGTCAAATGAAGATATTTGCAAACAAGCTTCAGAAATCCTAAATGAAATGGTGAATAGTCTTGAATCATCAGACATTCCTTATGACATACAATGGGCTGCATGTAAAGCAAGATTAAGAGGTTTATTTATTAGTAAAGCTGCTTTTTCAAAAACAATACTTTAAGAAAGAGGAATTCTTAAAATCAAGAATTTCTTCATTGGAAAATCATCTTAGTCTGAACTATGATGCTACTTTAGAAAAACAAATTTTTGATTGTCAGAAAGATTTAATTCTGCTTCACCAAAATAACCTCTCCTTAGCTGAACAAAAGCTACTTGCTTCATATTCAGAATGGGCCCAGGTTCCATCTAAATTGTTAGCGAGAATTATTAAAGTTAACTTCAGAAATCCAAATATTACATCTTTATCTTATAATAACAGATTATATAATACTGATGAAGAGATTATTCAACTTTTCACCTCTCTTTACACTGAGTTATATTCAGGTTCTTCTAATTCTGTTAAAGATAATCACTCAAAACTCTTTTTAGACTCTTTGCAGTTCCCTAAACTTAATGATAATCAGCAAAAACTACTTTCTACCCCTATATCGGTACAAGAAATCTCGGATTCAATAGATAATCTTAAATTGGGTAAATCTCCGGGACCTGATGGTTTTACTCCAGAATTTTTCAAAACTTTCAAATTGGTAGTTCTTCCCTTTCTATTTAAAGTTTACAATCATATAAGAGTTAATGATATCTCAGATATTCATTGGAACACATCCAAAACCATTCTAATTCTAAAAATAATAAAGATAAATCTGACCCAGTAAATTATAGACCCATTTCTTTAATTAACGTGGATATTAAGATTCTGTCATCTATTCTGGCTAACAGATTGAAACGGATTTTACCCTCAATTATTTCGTCAGATCAATCAGGTTTTATGTCTCAGAGACATGCTTGGGATAATACTCTATCTTTAGAGACTATACTTCATCTCATTAAGAAAAATCCAAACCCTATATATGCTTTGATTATAGATGCATCAAATGCCTTTGACAGAGTATGTTGGAACTTTCTATTTCAAACTATGTTATGTTTTAATATTCCTTATTCTTTATAAATTTTTAAAAGTTTTATACAAGAATATGTTTACTAGACTATACATTAATGGTCAATTTTCTGCTCGGATAAAGATCACTAAAGGAACAAGACAGGGTTGTCCATTGTCCCCTTTTCTTTTCAACATTTACTTAGAACCTTTGCTATTGTTTATTACTCAAAATACTTTTCATAACATCCCTAGAATTCTTAATACTAATATTCATTTCTCTGCTTTTGCGGATGATTTAATAATCTACTTTCAAACTCCATTATCTGATTACAGAAAAATAATGAATTCTATTGATTATTTTTCTTTGGTTTCCAACTATCTTTTAAATTCTACAAAAACTCATATTTTTCCCTTAAATCATTTAGCACACAAATATTTTTTGTTTCCAGACGATCATTTTCAGTTTACTTATAATATAAAATATTTAGGAATCAATTTAGAACACAATAATAAATCTTCCTTTCAAAATAATATTAATAAATTATGGAACTCTATATTGTCTGATATGGACAGATGGAAGCATCTAAACCTTTCATTTCTTTCAAGGGTGGCCATTATTAAAATGAATATTCTGCCTAAATTTCTTTACCAATTCTCATCATCTGATCAGATAATTTCAAAAAAATTTTTGAGTCTGTAAATAAAGCTTTGGCAAAATTCATATGGTTCCCTAAATCTGTTAGAATTTCCTATTCTAGATTGGCATTTTCAAGGACAAGGGAGGTTTGGGTTTACCTAATCTTTATCTCTATTATTTGATTGTCTCATCCAATAAACTTCTTACTATCTCTAAATTCAATAACACTTCTTATCCAAATCACTCTTTATGGATAAAATTATGGTATAATTATGTCATTTCTAATAATTTAAATCCTGAAGCTATTCCCTTTATCTCTCTGGATAGTTTATTTATTAAAAATATATCTACAGTATTTAAACAAAAGATTAGAGATTTCAAAACCTTACTCAAAATGTGTAAACTAGAAAAGATCTCGCACCATGTTCAGCCAATTCATCTAAACCCAAATATATTATTGGACAATAAACTTTTGAACTTAACAAACTATCCTTTAATTAAAAATCTAAAAGTAGGAGATGGTTTGAAATATCTTGACTTGCCTTTATCTGACTGGCGTAAGTTATTGAAAGTAAACTGGAATTACTCACCAATTCTTACACAACTAAGAGCAATAATTAAAAACAAATTTGTATCTCTGGTCCCCATAGACTCACAATTGAAAAACCTTAATACGATTATCAAAATACTTTCATCATCTGATAAAATGCTCTCAAACTCATATAAATTAATTAATTCTTTAATGATGGACCACAACTGTCTTTTATCTAATGTTTGGTTGAATTATAATTCCCAATTGTCAGAATCTCAGAAAGTCCTGGCTATTAGACACACTAAGGAATTTATCCCTTTTAAAAAATTAGCATACACACAATTAATGATTAATAATGATGCCTACTTTACCCCAATCAAATTAAACAAATTTAACCCAAATAAGTCCCCTTCGTGTTCATGCTGTTCTCATCCCCAAGCAGACCTCCTTCATATTCTATGGTATTGTCATTTTTCTCACAGATTGTGGACATCTTTGAAAGTCAGACTGCAGAAAATGGGATATCAAAAATCCACGTTGACATGGGAATTCGCTATTCTACATATTCTATTGATTCATCTTTCAAAAGTTGATATTCATGTTATCATTTTTATTTGCTCATTACTAAAACTTTATATAATACAAAATTGGATTGATCGTTCTAAATTAAAATGGGTTACTTTCCAGAAAATGGCTTTTAAATTTATTGATGCTCAAAGATACTTAGGTGGAAGTCCAAACAAAAAAGCTATTAGAAAGGTTGTGTTAGAAAAGATTCTAAACATATTAAATAGTTAATGTTAAATATTTTTTTTTTCTCTCAGGATTGCCTAACTTGTATATAGTGTACATATGGTGTATGTTTTATTTCTAAATAACTTATCAAAATCTCATGAAGGTTGTTATCACTAGATAAATTGTTATATGTTCATTTATGCCTTCTTGTTATGTATAATCTTTTAATTGTCTTGCTATTCATATAATTAATAAAACATTTTTTTTGAAAAAAAAAAGTCATTTGTTTTACAAAATGGGAGGACATGTCTGCAGTGTATACATGTAATTAATATTTTAGGTTAGTTGTAATGTTAACAAGTTACAAGGCTAAATATGTGTATTAGTTTTAAGATGTCTGAAGAATATTTATGCTTTCTGCATTCCTTAAAGTGCATCTTATATACTCACCAAATGCATATTATACAATGTACACTGTATCATGTGTGAGTGTGTGTGTGTGATATATATATATATATATATATATATATATATATATATATATATATATACTGTGACATTTTTACTTGGTTAACAAATGAATAAATAAAAAAGTTACTTTCCAAGAACTATCCTCTCTCTTCACCAATCCACATTTGCTTCCTCTGTAAAATAATGCTGAGAGCTTTAATGAAGCTGATGCAAAGAATCACCTGGTTGTATCCATGTTTCAAAACTTTAACCAACTCCTTGAAGAAGTACTGTATGCCTAATTAACTGCAGCAAGACTTCAGCATTTTTTAAATATCTTTATTAAACATGACATTTTTTTTAAAAGTGACATAGGTACACAAACAGTACTAGAAAACAAACTGTAACAACATTTCTATTATAATTTTCATGCAGTATACATGTATGTTTTCTAATTGGACATTTAAAAATTACATGATATCTACAAGACTTAATCAGAAGATGGTTTAAAAGGCCATAAAGAGAAACTGGAAAAGCGCTACACAAAAGAACAATAGGAAGGCATATGTATGGCTTCCAAGTATGCAACGAAGTCTAGAAGGTTTAGGATTTTTGTTTGGAAGTGCTTGCACAGGTATTTTTAATCTCCAAGTAGACTTCTGAAATTTTTTTCCCCAGGTAGACAGCCTCGGGAGGTGTGATAGTAAAAACAGAGATAAATGGGAATATTTTTTTTTTTTTGGGGGGGGGTGTAACGAGATGGCAGAGCTTAAAAATTCCACGCATAGTACTTTTTTATCTTTAATAGATTTATTGAATTATCACTTAAGGCATGAGCAAACATACATTTATATAAAATAAAACAAACCATATTAACATATTCCCAGTTGCAAGTATTATACATCACATGTATTATTTTGTTAATTTATCATCAATTTAGTTTTCTATAAATTGATTAATTCCTGCTTTTCCTTAAACCTCACTCCTCCTTGAAAACATTATTTAGCATGTATTGTGAACAGAGTACTTTGTCAGAAATGTTAGGGGAGCAAATGATTGTAACTAAGGAAATTATTCTTTTTGAGTTGGGATATAGGATCTGAATTGTCCAGATATAGAAAGACCTTACTAAGTTTAATGTTATTGGCTGCCTAAAAAACAGAAATTAAAATCTAAATAATCTGTAACTGAAACACTAAATATTGTAAAGGAGATAAAAGAACTGTATGTGTGATCTATAGTAAAGGGAAGGAGCAAATTATACAGAAATAAATATAATTTTTGGTAGCAATACATGCAGAATAATGTTCAGGAGGACAAGTGAAAATGAAGGGAAGGTGCAAAATGAGCAATGTATATAATGCTGGAGCAAATGAAAATCATTAAAAAATAAACATATATGTATACTGCATAAAAATCAGCATAGCTAGGTGGGGGTGAGAAAGGCAACTGCCCTGGGCACAGAGTGTTGGAGGGGGAGGTGTGATCAGCCACCAGACAATCCTGATCTCTCTTTTAATACAATAACAGCTTTAAAAAAATGGTATTGCATTTGTGGTCAAATCTGAGCACTGTGGTGCTCCATGCAGGAAGAGGATAGACTACAGTAACTGTTTGCTACATTTGTAACAAGCAGTTTCTACAGTTTAAAAAGAAGAATATTTTAAATTAAAACATGAGCATCAAAGCACTCTGTGCAGGCAGGGTATAAACAGTTGCAACTGCTTGTTACATTTGTAGCAAGCAGTTTGCTATAGTTTAAAAAAGGGGATTTTTTTAAACTAAAACATGAGTGCTGTGGCACTGTGTGCAGACAGAGTATAAACTGTAGCAAATATTTGCTACATTTGCAGCAAACAGTTTGTTATAGTTTAAAAAGAAGACTTTTTTCATTTACATAAGCTGAAGGAGAGTTAGGGGCAGGACACAGAAATGGGACATAAATGGCAGGGGCAGGTGTGTGTGTGTTTGCCATGCATTTGGCCACCTGGTTGGGTGGGGTAGTGGAAGGAACCTCTGGTTTTTTTTTTTTGTGCTTTAAAGGGAGAGAGAGGAGGGTGGGGGGCATAGAATTAACTGCAATAAGCCAGTTTTTGCAGTTGGCTTATTACAGTGAAGTGCTTGCTATTTTTTTTTCTCTCTTCACTTGAAGAGCCAAGGAGGTGTGTATTACATACAAACTCAAATGGAATGCCTTCAGCTATATTAAGAAATGAACACAGTCCTTCTGTATGAGAGGCTGAAAATTTAATAGTAACATAGTAATAAGAATGTTACTGTTAATAGTTAGCACCTAATCCAGAATCACCTTATGGCAGACACTCAGCATGGCTTCCATCCTCATCACAGCACTACTTCAGCCCTCCTAGCCTTTACCAACACCATAAACCATAATCGCAACAATAATTATATATCCTCAGCCCTCTTCCTGGATCTTTCCAAGGCATTTGATATGGTTGATCACCAACTTTTAATCCACACACTGCAAACATTCTGTCTAGATACTAGAGCCCTTCAGTGGTTTCAATCCTACCTGAATAGTCGACAGCAGGCTGTCCTCTGGCAGAACAAACTCTCTAACCTTCTACCTAACACCCTTGGAGTACCACAAGGCTCTATACCATACCTCTCAACTGTACAGATTTTCGCAGAATGTCCAAATTTTTGCCTTATATTTTTGGTCCATTTTTCATAAAATTGTGGCTTTCTGGCAAATTATTAAAGATTGAAGTTAGAAAATAATGACAGACATTTGTGTTTTAGACTTCATATCATACATAACATGCATACTAATGCAAAACCTGTTATTCTATCAACTTTCTAATTTGTAAGAGCAATATTTAAAACATGTCCCTATTTGTACCAGTTTTTTAATAGCTTTGTCCAGATTTCTTATTCTAAGAGGTTGAGAGGTATGCTCTATGCTAAGGCCCTTGCTGTTCTCCATCTTCATTAACGACCTTTATACTGTCATCCCAAAAGTCAGCTGTATCCAATATGCTGATGACTCTACTCTGATTTGCTCGGCCACATCTCCAATAGAGTTATGGTCAGCTACCCAGACCACCTTTAATACAATAGAAAACTAGCTTTCTGAATGTTGTCTGATCCTAAATCCCAAAAAACTAAAATGCAGCTATTTTCACCAACACGTAGGTCTACCGCTTTCACCTTTACCATAAATTCAAATGATGGCACAATAATCTCCCCTGACCCCTCTACAAAACTATTAGGTGTCATCATAGATAATAATCTAAAATTCGACCTACATGTTAACCAAACTATCAAAACCATCAATAAAAAACTAGGGTCACTTTACAGAATAAAAGCCTTCCTAACCCTTCCAGCTAAAATTGCCATAGCTCGCTCTCACCTTCTTTCAACCCTTCTATATGCATCCCCTCTACTCTCGAATTTAAACAAGACTGTCCTTAACAAACTCTCAATTTGCTACAACCACATTGCCAGGTTTGCCACTGGGCTGCATTTTAGGACACATCATTGCATCAATCTAAATCAGCTTGGGTGGCTTGAACTACCCAGCCTAATCCAGTATAACCAACTGAGTATGGCCTATAAAATCCTCTATAATCCGGACAATACTCCTGCATTTAAAAATATTATCACCCCCTATAACAATCCTAGACTGCTTTGATCCTCTAACAAACTATTAATTCAGACTAGCAAAATTAATAACACAGCCGGTGACTCTCTCTTTGCAAACTCTGTAAGTAGATCCTGGAACTCTCTTCCAGCTGCTATTAACTTACTTTCCACCTTAGGTCAATTTAAAACTAGACTCAAACAACATTTGTCACTTAACTGGCTATGTCAATGTATCAAGCCTGGCTACCTCTCTCTAAAATGTGTATAAATCTGTTAACCAGTTTACTGTGTAATTTAATTTAATCCTGACTTGCACTCGGATTAACTCTAACCTGTGGAACTTGTTTAACTTGCTTACTTATGTAATCTTTGTAAATAGTCTGTTTGTAATATGTAATGCTGGTATTATGTAATGCTGTATCTGCTTACCCTTGGAGCTTTTCTCCCCGGGCCTCCGCTGAAAATGGACATGCATCCAGTCGGACTATCCCGGTCAACAAATGTAAAATAAAAAATAAAATAAATAATATACTGCTCAGGGACAGCACATTTGTCAACACAACTCTATTTGCCAAGGTGAATCAATTTAACTCAGGCTATTGTTTGCATGTAAACTGTACAAAATATCTTACTGCCATCCTAGAAAGGACTATTTTTGCATATTTTTGGCCATCTCCTTTATTACAAGTTACCTAGTGATCTTAAAATCTATCTAACCAAAACAACTTCAGCTAATCAAATAACTTTCATTGCAAATTACTTGAAAGCTTTGGCACTTGGCTTTAGGACCCTGGACTAGTAAGTATAGGGAAAGTCTAACATAAATGCATAGGACCTTGGACTAGTTTTTAAATATAAAGTCTGACATGAGGGCATAATGGTCCATGATACAGAACACCATTCATTTGCCAAAATGCATAGAACTTTAACCCCTATCTCTTTAGTTCTTGTTTTCAATACTTTGTATTGTAGTTGTCTTTACACACCCACAGTATACATTGCAACACTATCATTATTATTTGCCATTTCATTTCTTGTCTTACTTTTGAAAGTTGCATTAAAATGTGGTACTTACTAGGCTTAAGAGAAGGCCAGTCAGCAGACTCAATCCTGATGTCTTCATAAGAGATCCTAGCATAAGCAAATATATACCGGGCAAGTTCTCCTCTGCCTCGATGGTTGAAATCGGTAAGCTTGTAGTGTGGCATGACACCAGCTCCAATGCCTTCAACAAGAAAAGCAAGAAAGGACCATTAGTGAGAGCGTTTTCCTTTGCACTTGTTTGTGTATTACTCTGGTGAGGCTGTGTTGCCTAGGATACAGTACTCTGTTCTCAAATATCTCTGAAAAATGCTATTGACATGCTGAGGAGGAAGCTTAAAAGTTTTAGAAAGGCTAGAGGCATGAATTTAATAGTGCTTTGGAACATGTGCAAATATATTTTTATAATTTTAATCAATGTGCAGGCAAGACTGTGCTAAGAAATTCTATTTTTTCTGCAAGTTTAAAGAAAAGGTTTTGGAGGTACATTGCTTGCAGCATTGTGTTTATACCCTCAACAGTGAGAACCATCTGTAGTTTGTGCAAATGATCTATTTATATTTTATATTTATGTTATATATACATTTATATATGTATGTGCGTGTGTGTGTGTGTGTGTGTGTGTGTGTGTGTGTGTGTGTGTGTGTGTGTGTGTGTGTGTGCGTGTGTGTGTCTGTGTGTGCTTATACATAGATATGAAGGTAAGCGACATGCATAGCAATAATTTTCTAATTTGCCAAACCAGCAGAATGTTTAGAAAAATTAGTGGAATTACCTGTAAAGTTTGCTAGCCAGGAGTGATTTTCTTAGCATATTTATTGAATGGATGTGGTAATTTTAACATTATAAGCTTGGTGACATATGATATACTACTATGCTGGTTCATGAGTCATGAACAGAAGTGTTTCTTAGCATTTAGCAAGTGGATTTAGCTGTACTGCCTTAATGCTGTAACTACTGATAGCATAAAACCACATAGGAAAAGCTGTGTAAAATTCATTGAACTTGCCTGTGCTGTAAACTACTGCTCTGACTGATAGTTGCAATTGAACATAGAGAAATGCAGAAGCTGTGGTACTACTACTATTAATGAATGCCCTGCCTGATTGTATAATACTGTTTGCATGCTGCAATATTCCATACAGAATCCATGCACTGACTCTATGTACCTTACCAGGTCTTTCCACCCCACCTGTCCTTACCTCAAACGTCTCAGTCTGTGCTGAAAAACTATCATCCTGAAAACTAAAAGAAAAGCATTCCTGCACTGTCCCTTGCTAAGGAAAAGGACTGCAAGGTCTATATGTTAAGTGTAACTGTTGTGCTAATAGATTGCTTGGCTGAATTGGGTCTACAGCTAGCCTAGGGTCCATAGTAAAAGATAGCTTAACAGTCTTAGACTCCCTAGTCAGGCTGCTGTAATAAGTAATAAAATAACCATTCTACAGCACATACAGCCTGTATAACATGTTCCCCCTGCGTACTTCATCTCATAGTTGCTAAAGAAATAACAAACATCTGTACAAAATTCAGGTTAAAGCTTGCTTACTCCCAAGAGTCAGTAAATTGTCTGGCTAAACTACACACTTTTTTAATACAATATTGAGTAAAACACAGCTCACTTTCAAAAGAATTGAGTAAAATTGGATAAATTGCAGCTCACTTTAAAAAGAACTGAGTAAAATCACTGTAAAGTTGTATTCTTTAAGCCTGCATACTCACAGACCCTGGAAATCCTTGTAGCTTGGTATAGCCCCGCTTCACTCAGGCTCGCTCCGCCCCCCCCACCCTGCCCCCAAAATTCCACCCACCCGTACTAGTGCTAAATTTAAGCCCAATAAACCACTCCCCCCTACTACAACCTATCACAGATAACCCACACCTCCATACACCACCCCCATACACCACCCCTTCCTGCCAACAACCCTCTTAATTCTCCACCCACATTCCTTACCAAAGTACCACTACTATCAAGATGAGACCAATTATGTTCCTCTCAGTTATATTGCCTGGTCTATATCTCCTCACCATCTATGAAAACCAGCCCTATCTTGGCTTTCACCACCCCATATCTCATCCCATCTCTGCTCCCACCTTGAGTGAATTAGACCAACCCCTAGCTCACTACAAACCTATCTTCTCCACTTTTAACAACCACCAACTAACTAGACTACAGTCCATCTTCCCCCAAAACTAGATATTATCATACACTAATAAGTAAAGCACTGAAACTAATAATCACTGTACAATTTACTCCGATGAGGGATGCCTAACCCTGGATCCACACTTCCCACAAGCTCCCAGCCCACCACCACTTTCAACATATGGTCAAATTCAAGGTACCCTAAGTCACTCCTAACCAGTCACCTAAACATCAGGAGTATTAACAACAAGGTCCATAATCTTCATGCCCTTCTAGCTACCTACTCACCTGACATGCTATGTCTTACAGAAACCTGGCTAAAACCAGGAACTAAAAATGATGAGGTTATCCCACCAGGGTGCAACATACTTAGACTGGACCATAACACCAGGAAAGGTGGAGGAGTAGCAGTTTTGTTTAAAAACACAATAGATGTCACACTAGCCCCACAACAACCCCCTTGTTCAATAATGCAGAATCCCTAGTTAGCAAACTACAGCTTAACAAAAGCAAATCTATATTCATTGCCTGCATTTATATCCCCCCAGGCAACAATGCAAATACCCTAGAAGACTTCCTTGAATGGCTCAATGGCTTTCCAACACATACCCCCATGAAGCTATGGTTTAGGAGACGTTAATATTGACTGGAACAAATGTTCCTCTGAATCTCCCACCACCCATATAAACCTTCACAGTTATACCCAACGTATATCCTTATCCACCAGAATAAATAAATCCAACTACAAAGGCAGTATCCTGGACTGGAGTCTTATCAACAGTCACCCAGACCTGTATAACACGGGTACCGTCTCAGATGATATAAGTAACCACCTACTCACTTACATCATTAAGCATAAAGTAGATAACCACCCCCAAGTTTTACATAAATCTATCAGAAACAACAAGAACTTTAACTCCACTGACTTTTACAATGAACTCAGAGCATGCAATTGGGCCATACTTAAAGAACCTCCACTAGATGATGCTGTGTTCGCAGTTGTCTAATTTTAATGGACCTAGTCCTTAAAAATTATTTTCTTTTCTTTCAGGGAAAAACTATAAACAATTGAAGGGCGTGGCAATGGGGGCACACTGTGCCCCTACATATGCCAATATTATTCTCTTATATTGGGAAAACAAATATGTTCACCTCTGACTTTAAGCAATATTGGAACCTGTATAGGCACTTTTTAGATGACATCTGTATATTTTGGACTGGTACCGATAATTTTTTTCAAATTCCTTGAATACATTTCTAAGACTACTAAGTTCCTAAAATTTACAAATCAACTTAACAATAGTGAGTTAAATTACCTTGATGTTAACATTCAAAGGGTGGACAATGGTTTCAAATCTAAAATACATAGAAAGCAGACATTCTCGAATTTTATCTTCACTATATGAATGCCCACCCCCCACACCAAAAAAGAGGGGTAATAAAAGGTCAACTGGTCCGGGCTAGCAGAATGACATCTGATGACCAGGATTTTAAAAGTGAATGTAATTTTATAGTAGAAATGTTCAAAGCCAGGGGGGTACCTCCAACACTTTTGAATGATGTATCATGGAAGGTAAAGAGTCTAGGTTTGCCCCTGTTTTGGGTAAAAATCACCCCTCTGATTATGCAAGGCTAGGTACAAGGATAGAAGGGGCGTCTTACCAATCTGCTTTGACTATCACATATGATGGTGAAACAAATTTGGTCAAACAAGTTATAGACAAGGAGTGGAAAAAATTTTCAGCCTTATCAGATTTAAATTGTATACTTGACAAGCCACTTAAATGTGTGTACAAAAAAGGGCAAAATATCAAAGATATTTTGGAAGGAGGTTCCCATTATAACAATTTTGGAACTCTCATTAGTAACAAAAAAGGGACACACAAATGTGGAAATTGTACCCAATGTAAGTACATACGGACTGGGGACATGTTATATTTAAAATGTAGAAACAAGTATATAACTACTAGAGGGTATGCAAACCGTAATACCACAGGTGTGGTATATATTGCTTTGTGTGGGGCATGTGACTCCTTCTATGTGGGTAAGACAGAAAGGAGGTTAAAACAAAGAATGTATGAACACCTTTATGATTTAAGGAAGAAAAATGATAATAACACCCTGGGCAAACATCTTCAGGCATGTCCAAAAGCAGAGTATCAATTTTTCGTGATAGAGGTGGTCCCTATAGACCCCAGGGGTGGGCCATGGGAGACCAGACTCGAATACAGGGAACTATATTGGCAATTAGTCCTGAATGCTTGCAACAATTCAGGACTTAATGATATGGTGTCTTTAAAACATGTACTCAAGCTCAGGTCTGAAAAATTGTGATATTTTTATATTTTTTATGTATATTCATGTTATTTTATTCTGGCTTATTTATTTAAGTGAATTCTTGATTTTATATACATTTTATGTGTTTTATTATTTGTCCACCAGATGGTGCTAGACTAGTAAGACTGTCACATGCAGTTTAGAATCCACTCTTTGTCTATCTTGGTAACTCATTGAATCACTGATTTCATTGCTCTATTCAAACAGGAAAAGTTATTTAACTAGGTAACTATAATGCTTTTGCCCATCTGATGAAGTTCTATGAGACGAAAATGTAAGGGGAAGTGTTTTTATCAGCGTTCATGTTATTTGTGGATGTGTGTTCCTTTTGCTGTGTTTGAACATTAAATTACTTGTGTGTTGGAACTGCTGGTCTCCGGTGCCTAATTTTGGATTACTAGTTACGTTTTTGGCACATTCACCACATCTTTGCTGTTTATTGTAGCTTATAGCCTTAAATTAATAATCCCATATCCTTGAGTTTCAGAAACCTCTTTTCAATCAATTTCCTTTTTTTCCCTTAATGGCTGTCCTATTTTGCAGCTTTGAATCAATGGAACTTAATTGTATGACACACAGATGTCCCACTCACCAGACTGAGCAAGCAGAAGATAATGGTTAGTTGTTTATCTGGAGCCAGGATCCACCACGTTAAAGCATGTGCTCAAGTCACTACACCACAGGAACCAGCATGATTCTATCATAGTTCATCACTATACCACAGGTATCAGCATGATTCTCTAATAGTCCATGTGGGTGTTAATTACTTGAGACATACTTCCCTGGACTATTTGAAGCCTCTTTTCAATTGATTTCCTTTTTTTATTAATCAATACCTCTCCTATTTTGTAGCTTTGAATCAGTAGCAGCTGAAATGGATACTTTATGTTAGCTTACATTCACAATTCATTTTCAAATGGCTACACTAGAAAATCTTTGGTTTTATTTTATAAAATGTGAAGTACACCTTGATTTCCCCACTTCACCAAAAACAAACAAATCAAGAAAAAATGGATTGGCATTTTAGCACATTGCACTTTGAGCGCTTTGTCTCCAAGCATATCTACAATACATGCCTACAAAATCATAAATCTGTAGTACAACTATTGTTCTAGTATGTAGCATTAATTTCTTTTTGATAACTACCTGAGAACGACACAGTCTATTGACAGTAGTCCTTCTGCTGTGCTGTTTTGTACCTGGATTTTTAAATACTGCAGTAATAGTGTTGATTTTTTGAGCTGCTTACTGAAGCGGTGAGAGAGGTGCTTCTGATGTTATTACATATAAAGCTGCACACATATTGACTTTAACTACTTGAAGTTCTCTACACTTGCTGGAGATAAAAACATTTAACTTCTCTGTCCTTGCTGTATTTGTCATTTTTCAGCTGAGATGCACATGACAAAGCAGTCAACTTTGTGGAGCAGTGAACCATTTTGGTTATCACTGGTCTCAGAATTTCACTATTGCCAGAGCTCAGTGTGCTGGGATGAAAAGGTAACACTGCAGCCTTACAACTGCTTTCTAAAAAAAATCATCTTAGAGGATTATCAGTATAGAGGGGCAGCTGGCCAATGGCCATCCCATACCCTGAATTCTGGGCCATGAGTACTGATCAAAACTGCTCTTACTACAGCTGATAGGAACCAGTTTGCATAATGACCAAACACATCATTTGCCCTGGCCATACATAGATTCACAAATGATTTAAATGATGGAATGGACTTATAATGTGAGTCAAATGCTATTTATCTTAATTTCAGCAAAGTCACTGACATGGTATGGTAATTCACAGTATATTCTTAGAAAAACTGGAGACACTTGAAAAGATAAAAAAAAAAGAGAGAGAGATGTAAGCAAATGGCTATAGGTAGGAAATAGCAAATATGATAAATATCATTTAGGGATCTGTATGACTCACTGAGGGACTTAAAAAAATAGATGTCCTACAAAGGCTGGTGCTGGTCAGTATTTGTCCACACTATGTTACACTTACAGCTGGAACATGCACCTTAGTATGGCTAAAATAAAGCCATTGTGCTGAGCCACAATTAGAGTTGCTAGGTTGCATATTAAACAGCATTGCTATAAATTCATAGCACAATCTAAAATAGTCTAGAGACAAACCCCCAGAGACTAACCAAGAAGATCTCTGTATAAGTCAGTCCACAACCTACAGTAACCCATCCAAGTACAGGTGTGGACAACAGTCCCTGCCTTCGATACTGATAATCCTTCTAAGATGATTTTTTTAGAAAGCAGTTTTAAGGCTGCAGTGTTACCTTTTCACCCCAGCAGACCGAGCTCTAGCAATAGTGAAAAGCACAAGTGGAGTCCCACAGGGATCAGTCCTGGGTCCTCTCCTGTTTGGTATCTACTTCTCAGAAGTTCAGTCCAACACAAAGGGACTCTGGCTGACAAAGTCTGCAGACAATTGCAAGTTGGAAGCCATTATTAACTCCCCAAGTGATGTTGACATCCTACAGAAAGGCCTCACTGAGACCAACAACTGGTGTCAGAACCATGGCCTTAAGCTCAATGCCAAAAAATGTGTTGTCATCCCCTTTGGGAAAAACCCAGTTCCCGTGAACTCCACATCGATGGTAGTCCAGTGAACACAGATGGCGTTATAAGAGATCTGGGAACATAGGTTGACAGCAACCTCTTTTTTTACCACCACACTGCCACTGTGGTCAGAAAGACCTTCTGTGTGGCACATCTCATTACTAAAAGTTTTGTATCAAAGCAGAAAAGTCATTTTCTCCCTCTACTCTTCCCTCATTAGGCCAATCATTGAGTACAATGCCCTATTTGGCATATACCTCACTAGACACCTGCAACAACTGGAGAGGCCGCAAAAGTATTTCACAAAGAGGATCCTAGACCTTAAACACTTGTCCTATTTGGACAGACTCAAAAAACTCCAACTATTCTCTGTCTCATATCACCTACTTAGAGGCGATCTCTGCTTGACTTACAAAGCCATGTCTGACCCAGCTCTGTTAGAAATGCTACATCTAAAGAAATCCCAATCTCTCCACACCACACACTCCAGAGACCTCAACCTCATTACCACAATCAACAGAACGTGCTGGAAGGACAGGTTCATAACCCAGAGACTGCCCATGCTATGGAATAGACTTCCCATACATGTCAAACAGAGCACCTCACTGGCCCTCTTCAAAAGAAATCTTGACGAGTGGATGAGAAATAGAAAATTCACCCCGGGGATCGCTCCAGTGGCTCTACTCGACAGAGGCACTGGAAACTAAGGTCAGGTGGCATGATGCCAGGGTAATCCTATGGGCTAGGCTTGTAAAGGCTCCAGAGCCATTAGCCTAGTACTCCCCTATGAACCTATGGATATGTAATTTCCAAAAGTTTCCATAGCCAACTTGGTAGATGTGGACATCCTGAGACAATGTAGTACAGCGTGTGTGAGAGACGCACATACACAAATTCAGTGCAGGTAAAAATCTTTCATACAAACAAAGTTGTCAAGAACATGCACGCACACACACACACACACACACACACACACACACACACACACACACACACACACACACACACACACACACACACACACACACACACACACACACACACACTACATCCACCACACATAGTGTCCACTACAAACATAGACCAACTTATGCTGAGGCACTAAAAATCAATCTTCCCAAAGCTCAAAGACATCCTAAGCCTACAAACATCAATGACTATTCTCAGCAATCTTTACAGCACTCGCCAAAAGCAACACCAAACACCACACTTATGCCTACACCCAGTGGACCTCAAGAGCAAAGCACATAAGACAAGCAAACACATTACCCAGGGCTCTTGTCATAGGAGACTTCATTGTATAACACACAGATGCCCCAGTGACCAGATTGAACAAGAAGATAATGGTTAGTTGTTTATCAGGTGCATTGATCTGCCAAATTATGCACACACACTCAAGTCACTATACCACAGGTACCAGTATGATTCTATCATAGTCTGTGTGGGTGTTAATGACCTGAGACATACTTCCCTGGACTATTTGAAGGCAGACATTATTGATCTCTCTGAATATGTGCCTCAGGCAGGTATGTGCCTTGCATTGAGCAGCATTCTACCTTCACCAAGGATGATGGCATAGTATGAACAAAAGATGATTGACTTGAATAAGTGGCTTAGTTTCTAACGTCTTTCTAGGTTGAGTCAATATTTGTCAGCATGGGAAGTCATGGTTAACAAACCACACTGCTTTGCCAATGATGGTCTGCACCTGCCTCCTCAAGGCTTCCAAATATTGGCTAAAACTTCATTAACCCTCTTAGAGCCTTTTTAGGCAGTGCCAAACTGACAAACCTACTGACATAGCAAATACAGCCCAAAGAAATCTAAAAGTGTTACTGCTCAGTGCAAGGAGCCTAAACAAGAAACTCCGTACCCTACAAGCTCTCCTCACTTTGGAGAAGATAGTCATATGTACCATTAACATGACATGGTTATAATCCACAGAAAGTACTCTGGGAATGCAAGGCTTCAGTGTCTTCTACACATTTAGACCATCAAGTGGGACAAGAGATGGAGGCATCTCAATCTATATCAGCAATAAGTGTAACTGTAGGTTGGTTAAACAGGATGAGGTCCTGGAATTTATCCACATGCAAATCACCGTAGGCAAAGTCCCATACCATATGCTAGCAAGCTGTAGGTCACCCTGTATGTCCCTAGAATCCCACAGCTCATACCTAGACCTGCTGGAGACACTCACCATTAAACCAAATAACCTATTCATGGGAGATTTTAACTATCCCTCTATAGACCAAGAAACATACACTGCCTCAGACTCACATACACAACAGTTTCTGGACTTTATTAACCACATACTCACCAATATGGGAGAGCACTGCACCCCACCCCCACCCCTCAGTGTCATGTCCTCACCGGCAAGGTTGGACCACAAAGCTGTCTCCTGGTAACCCTAACAAACTCTAACAGTTAGGAATTATTCCAAAGCAAACTACATCCTACTAAGCAATAGCTTACTACTTAATTAAAATTTATATTGCAAAGACCTGCTCTAGCTGTGGTTCTCTCTCCTTTTTGCTGTTGATACCTTGAAATATTACTTATCAGGATCACTTGAGTCACTTTTCAACTATAGCCTCAAAACAGGTTTTGTACCATGAGAATGGAGGACTGCAACTGTTATCCCACTTTGTAATGGTGGACCATCAACTGACCCCATAAACTATAGACCCATTAGTCGGATTAGTTTAATATGCAAAGATATAGAGCAAATTACTGTGGAAATGATCAGCAAAGACATATACAACCTTCAGACACTGGACCCCATCCTAGTTTGGTTTTGTCAAGGGAAGGTCATGCCTACTAAACCTGGTGGACTTCTTTGAGAAAGTCACGGAGGCAAGGGATGAGGGGCTAATGTTGCATACCACCTACCTGGACCTGGCTAAGGTGTTCAGTGCCATACTTCACTCAAGTATGGTTGGCAAACTTGCCAAACTGGGCATAAACTCCTACATAATTCACTGGATTGCCATTTGGCTTACAGACAGGTCCCAGGAAGTCAGGACTGGAGAGACCACCTGAAGTAAGACACCAGTCACCAGTGGGTTCCTATTTGGCATGTACTTCTTCAAAGTAAAGGCTAATGTCAAAGTTCTTTGTCTGACCAAATTCAGAGAGGACTGCAAATTGGGAGCTGTCATTGATTCCTCCCATGACACAAACATCTTAAAAGATTGTCTAACACAGACAAATGACTTGTGCACAAGTCACAGATTAAAATCCAATGTCAGGAAATGCAGTGTAGTGCCTTTTGGGAAAACTCCCACCCATGCTAATTCCTCCATTGATAAGACATCCCTAAGAGCTGACCCAGTAGTCAATGATCAGGGAACATAGGTAGACAGTAATCTGGTCTTTGACCAATATGTGGCCAAGATAGTAAGAAAATCATTTTATGTTGCCCATTTTATAAGTAAGGGCATGGCATCTGGGTCCAAGGAATTTATAGTGCCACTTATTCGGCCCTTATCAAACCCATCATTGAGCATAATGCCCCCTTCAGCATGTACCTGACCAAGCATATGCAACAGTTTGAATGTCCACAAAGGCTCCTTACTAGGAGAATTCAGAGTCATAGCGCAAAGACCCAAAAATGGGGACAATTTTTAATATTGCTCTTACAAACTTAGAAAGTTGGTAGAATAACAGGTTTTGCATTAGCATGACTTTTCTGAAGGGTATGAAGTCTGAAACTCAAATGTCTGTCATTATTTTCTAACTTCAGTCTTTAATGATCTGACACTGATTTGCCAGAAAACCAAAACTTTATGAAAAACAGACCAAAAATATGAGGAAAAAATCTGGACATTCTGTGAAAATCTGTGTAGTTGAAAGGTATGTTCGGGGTATAAACACATTGTTCTGTATGGATCACCTCAAAGGCTTGTCTCTATACTCAGTTTCCTACAGGCTACTGATAGGTGATCTATGTCTGGCATACAAGGTTCATAACTGTGTACTAGGGTAATGGTCTGGGAGCTTTTACAAGCCTAGCCCATAGAAGTGCCCTGGCATCATGCCGCCCGACATTAGTTCCCAGTGCCTCTATCAAGTAGAGTCACTGGAGTGATCCCCGGGGTGAACTTTCTATTTTGCATCCACTCATCAAGATTTCTCTTAAAGAGTGCCAGTGACGTGCTCTGCTTGACATTTATGGGAAGTTTATTCCATAGCATGGTCAGTCTCTGGGTTATGAACCTGTCCCTCCAGCATGTTCTGTTGATTGTGGTAATGAGGTTGAGTTTTCTGGACCAAGTGGTGTGGAGGGATTGTGATTTCTTTAGATGTAGCATTTCTAACAGAGCTGGGACAGACAAGGACTTAAATTTTGCTTGTGACATAAATAGGACATATTGGAGAGACACATATATATTTCAGGGGATCCCCATGCTTTGGAATAGGCTCCCCATTCATGTGAAACAGAGCCCATTCCAAACCCTATTTAAGTGTAACCTTGACCAATGGATAGGAAATCTGAAATTACTTTGGTCTGGCCCCCATGTCTCTGATGGATAGTGACAGACAGTAATGCCCAAACTAACAACCCCCCCCCCACATAACCTCTAGAGATTTCCTGACGTACCTCTTCCCATGATACACAGGGACACAACTGGTTTGGGTTACATGGCAAAGCTTACAAAGGCCCTGATGGTTGTTAACCTAGTATATACCAATAAAACTATGAACTCGTACAATAACTTTTCCACCTCCTATGGGTGTGAATACAGTGAACCACTGATGATAATAAATTATTATTATTATATATATATATATATATATATATATATATATATATATATATATATATATATATATATGTGTGTGTGTGTGTGTGTGGAATTGCAGTGGCAAAAAAGAACAGGATACCCATAAATGTTAATAAAACCAAGTTAAATACCACTGACCAGGTAATTTGTGAGACATATTTTATGTTAAAGTACAAAAGGCTTCCTACCACAGCCATCTTAAAGGAAGAGTTGATACTACCTCATAGGTTGTTCTGTCTTTTAAAATGACCACATTTGCAAGCAAGCCTCTTGACTATCCTTTTGCGGATTAGAGTGGGCAGTCACAATATGTAATCTATATAAGGGTATCAAGGCTAAACATTTACAATGGAACCATCATTATATACAGACGTTTTATGAGGAGGACTCTGAATATCAAGCACTTATCGTATCAACATACGTTACAATTTCCAATATATTGAGAGATCTTGAAGGGATACGCTAGTGCTATGCAAAGCATTTAAAGCTTTTCAACTTTTTGACAAGTTATACCACTTAGGTTGCAGCAGCACCAGTTGGAAAAGCAGGGTATAAGGCTTCAAATCCCAATGTGTGAAAGGAGTGTAACAAGGAACAGGTTTAGGCATAGAGTGGTGAAGGACTAGAATATGTTAAGGTGGTAAAGAGGAAGAATATGCCATTTGTTAAAATAAGGAGGTCAGTGGTGGTGACCCAGACTTCTAAAAGTCAACCAGATATGTTTATTATTATGATACAGAGTATTAGTAAGACATTCAGTCAGGTGAATTGGCAAGTTTTTGCTTTTCACCCATGTCATTTCATAATGAGATTTCAACTTGTGACACTTATTAAACCAGCTTGTTGATATAAGGAATTAATACCCCCCCCCCCGCCGTTCGTAACTTGGCTTAGAAAAACAGGCCCAGTGTAAAGACAACTTTTGGAGAGGCATGGGATGTTTTGGCTGTAGAGATACATGTCTCATGCGAATTTTATGACACATTGTTACTTGTATTTATGCTATTTTCTTAACACTTTATTAAAGCGTCAGCTGCTTATGCTAAAAATTAACCTTTTTTAGTGAGCTTTCTTTATTCAATTGACAGTTAAAATTGTTTAATGCTTGTATCTGAACAGCCTTTTGTATATGAAGCATTACTTTCCTCCTCAACTGCTTTAATGATAGCTACTACAGTAGACTCCCCTTATCTGGCCTCTCTTTAATCAGCCATCAAATTTCTGCCATAGCCCTAGAAAAAGATAACAGAGAAGAACAACACTTCCGTCTCCTCTGATCTAAATAATGACAGATATTTGAGTTTTAGACTTCATATTAATTAGAAAAATGCATACTAACACAAATCCTGTTATTCTAGCTGATTTATAACCTATAAATGTTACTTTGTGTGCTTTTCCTGATTAACTAGCCATTTGTTTATCCAGCCTAAGGAACGGTCAGCATTGTCTAGGATACAAGTAGAGGTAATAGCTGCACATGTGGCATTTCAGGTTCGCACATGAATTAAAACTTTGTAAGGTAAATTGCTTTCTCATAATAGAGAGTTGCATCATACTTACAGACCAGCGGATATTTATTTATTTTATTTTACATTTGTTGACCGGGCTAGTCTAACTGGATATATGTCCATTTTCAGTAGAGGCCTGGGGAGAAAAGCTCCATTACAGCATTATTGTAAAATTGAAAAAAAAAATAGTACGTAAGAATACATATTTTAAAAAAAATGAATTAGACATAGAGACCAATAAAAGTGAATATACATTACATAAGAGAATACAAAAATGACATGTTTATAACAGGATTAATATGTGAAAAGGCAATATTAGAGAGTAAAAACACAAACTTAAGATAAAAAGACAAGACAAGGTGAGTTTTCTTTTTTTTTTTCTCTTTCTTTCAAGGGATGCATATTTTGTGCATGTGAAGATGATGGATTGAGGAGGACAAATTAGTCAGGACTAGTACAGGGGCAAAGCCATTGTAAAGATAGGTAGATTCTTAGTTGCTTTTTGAAAAGTGGTGTGGATTCAAGGGATGTTAGTTTGTTAGGAAGCTTGTTCCAAGAATTACCAATGGCATTATTGAAAAGACAGTCTCCAGATTTGTTGTTAGATTTAAGGGTGGCAACTAGTGACTTATTTGCTGAGCGTAGGGTTGTTAGATTTTTATAAGGGCTAATAAGGGTAGAGAGTATGGGTGTATTTGTAGGATGATACAGGATCTTATGGGTAATACTTTGTTGGAGAAGTTGGTTTTGCAGTTCCAGCCATCCTAATTTTTTCAGATTTTGGCAATGGTGCATACGGAATGGGGCACCAGTTGCAAATCTGGCAATGTTATTATAGGAGGTGGCCAGTTTGTTTAGGTTATTTTTGAATAGGTTAGTATAGATAGGTAAGGCATACAGAAGAGTGGAAATTAGGTGTGTTTGGGTGATTGTAGTACTGGCAGAGGGAGTAAGGAAGGCTTTTAGCCTATAAAGGGAACCAAGTTTTCTATTAAGTGATTTAATGGTTAAGTTTATGTGTGGGTCAAAACTAAGATTATTATCGATTGTTACACCTAAATGTTTAGTTGTGGTATCAGGTACTATTACAGTGCCATTATTTGATGCTACTGAGAAGTAGATAGGGGGAGACTTTTGGGTAGGGGTAAAAAGTAGAAGTTTGGTTTTCTTAGGGTTTAGGAGGAGACAGCACTTGGAGAACCAGTCTTCTGCTAAGTTGAATACTTTTTGGGTGCTACACTTTAGTTCAGTCTGAGATGCTGCAGTACAGATTAATGTAGAGTCATCGGCATATTGTATGCAGGTTATTTGAGGGAGAGATGAATTCAGATCATTAATAAATATAGAAAAGAGGAGAGGTCCAAGAATAGAACCTTGTGGGACTCCTAGGGAGATAAGGAGCTGAGTTGATAGGTTATTGTCCCAGAGGACTGCTTGTTGTCTGTTTTCTAGATATGACTTAAACCATTTGATTGTTAAAGTGCCTACTATAAGTGATTGAAGGGTGTCTAACATTAGGTAGTGATTCACCATATCGAAGGCTTTGGAGAGGTCTAAAAAAGAGAGCTGAGGAGAGCAAGTTGCGCTTCTTATTAATACAGTCTGAAAAGGATAGTAGTGCGGTAGTGGTACTATGAAATAGTCTGAAGCCATGTTGGCAGTCAGCTAAGAGATTATTTAGTAGGAGATGATCAAGTAGTTGCCGATGAATGCATCTTTCCATGATTTTAGCTAATGGAGAGAGTAGTGCTATGGGACGGAAATTGGAGAGTTCAGTTGAGTTGCCTCCTTTGTGTAATGGGATAATATGTGAGACTTTCCAGAGTGATGGGATAAAACCTTCTGTAATAGTTCTATTTATTAAGATGGAGATAGGGTAAGCAAGTACACCAGCTGCCATTTGTAGAAATTCAGCTGGGAGGAGGTCAGCAGAAGGAGTACAAGGTTTTAGTTTGTGAAGCAAGGTGCAGATGAGAGTTGTTGGAACAGGCTGCAGTTTTAAGGCTGGAGGTAAATTGGTTAGAGAGCATGTCTTAGAGATGCTAGTGGAAGATAGGGTGTTTGCTAAGGATTGAGCTGCTTCAGAGAAAAATGTGTTAAAAGTATTGGCTATTTGGCTAGGAGTATTCAGAGTCAGATTGGAAGGGGTAGGTGTTTTGGAGTGTCCTGGGTGGAGTAGGCTGTTTATACCTGTCCAGACTTTTTGTGGGTTTTGATGCTGGGCTTGCTGGAATTTCTCATAGTAGTTTTTTTTTTTTATCTTGGAGTATTGATTTATTTGTTGTATTTCTGAGCTGTCTAAAGATTTCCTGATCAGTTGGGTTTTTGGTATTTCTCCATTTGGACCAAATTCTATTTCTCTGAATCATTTTTGTCTTGTTTCTTTTGTTAGCCAAGGTGCTGGTTTGTTCCTAGTCCTAACTGTGTGAGAGGGGTCATGGTGTTCTAGGATTTGTAGGAATTAAGTGTTAAAATAAGAGACAGCTTCATCAAGAGGTAGGTATTTTAGAGGTGACCATTTGCATGCTTTAAGTTCTGCTTGGAAGCTAGCTGGTTTGAAGTTTTTTTTGTTGTGGATAGTTCGAAAGGTTGCTTGGTTGGATATAAATTTTTTTATCTAGTTAGGAAGGTAAGGGAATGATCACTAATATCATCAGGGAGTATACCTGTTTTATAAGAGAGGGGATTGCTGTTTACCAGTATCCAGTCTAAGGTGGCTTGCTTATTGCTGGGTTTATGGTTCTAGTAGGGGAGATGATAATTTGATTAAAGCCATAAAGGTTTATGTGGGTAGTTGGTTTGCCAGAGGTACAACAGTTCCAGTCTATGTTGAAGTTTCCAAGGAGTATAATTTATTGTGGGAAGGAAGTTGATAGCCAACTAAGGATATTCTCAAGAGTATTAATGTTATTACCTGGAGGGATATAGGTGCAAATTATATTTAATGATTTATTGGTGTTAATCTGGATCTTAGAGATTAACATTTCAGCATTACTGGGTGGGGGAGGTTTTACATCTATTGATAATACCTGTAGTTTAGATTTATACAGTATAGCAACCCCACCACCTTTTTTATTTAGGCGGTCAAAACGTAGGATGTTGTAACCTGGTGGGATTATATCATTATCCTTAGTAACAGGTTTGAGCCATGTTTCAGTTAGACATAGGATATAAAAGGAGTGTAAATCTAGGAGGGCATATAGCTGGGTAATTTTATTATTTAAGCTGCGTACATTGAGGTGGCCTATGAGAAGAGAGTTATGGGAATTAGTGAGAGTGTAGGAGGTGTGGGGATAGGATGAATTGGGATCAGAGATGGAGGTGTTTGGACCAGGGTTTGGTTGAATATCACCATGAAATAGTAGATGCTGCAGAGGAGTATGAGAGTGTTTTAAGAGCTTACATAAAAAGGGGATAGATTTTCTAGTCTGGTGATACTTTATATGGTAAAGTCTATGAAATTGTGGAGGATGGTAGGATGATGAGGATGTAATGTTACTATGTATTTGTGGGGCTAGATTAGTACATAGAGTAGTTTGTTTTAGGGGGGTGTTGAAATATAGAGAGGGTTAGATATTCATAGGAAGTAAGGAAATAAGATAAAATTAGAGGGGTAAGGATTAAGAGAAAGAGAAACTTGTTAGTGAGTCCTGGCCTAACTATAATGGCCATGGCTGGAGACAATGATAGAATCTGGGGCGGGGGTTTGTTAAAAGATAGGGTGGAGTTGTTGAGCAATAGATTTGGTAGAGGGTGCACACATGTGAAAAATGGAGGTAATGGGAAGGTGTTTAATGAGATGAAATGTACTAATTGGTTGAGTGTAGGATGGGGGTGTGGCTTGAGAAGTATAAGGTTAGATGCTCTGTGGGTGGGTGGAATTTGGGGGTAGGGTAGGGAGCATAGTGAGCCTGCAGGGCAAATGGAGCAGGTGTGAGCAATTGTAAGACAAGCTCACAGAAACAGAGAAACCTTCAGAATACTACTACACACTTATAGGTAGTAAGTAACAGGGTTAGCGGACTGCAGTAAGGAAATTAAGGTAAAAAAAGGCCCGGATAGTTTACAGACACAATGCCAGATAACTAAAAATGATTCAGAGCGGTCAAGTTTTATTTCATAAAAAATTAGGGTCAGTAGTATTCGGAAGCCTATTGAAGCTTAGGTAAGGGTGCCACCTAGTGGCGAGATGGAAGAAATTACAGTTCAGCTGTTTGGGTAAAGTAGAGAACAGAGGACACAGCTGGTAGATCCGAGTCGTGGAGGGAGCAAAAAGTCCTATGGGATAGATGAGGGGGGGTATGGCTGCTGGGTACTAGACTCAGGTGGGAGATTTAGTACAAAATTATTGATTTACCAGAAATGGTTACTTTATTTTTCAGAGAAAATAGTAATTTAACTATACAGCTTAGGTGCTAGGTCAAACATACTTTCACAGATCCTTTAGATGGAGGGTAGTTTGAGTATAGGTCAGCAACTTCCTCAAAGATGTAGTTGAGATGTTTGATGTTAGTTTTGGGGGTCCTTAAAAGGCAGGCAGGTCAGAAGTCTTACAGCAGGATAGGAGGTTATAAGCTGGGTTGTTTAGGGAGAAGAGAAAAAAGTAGTAGATTAACATAGGTTAGTATTAATTATAGAAGTTGGCATAAGCAGTTTTAGACAGAGAGGCAAAATATATAATTTCTTTAAGAAAGACAACCACCTTACACATGCACACCTTCTAAAAACCTACAAAAACCACAGTGGAAATATAATCTAAATGAGACAGAACATAAAGTAGAATCTAAAATACTATAACAATTGCAAGCCAGGTAGGGTAAATTCATAGCACAGTAGATTGTCAGTACACAAATATATGGGTTATAAGCAAATTGGACTATATCACAAGTAACTTTTCACTAGATCATACATATACAAGTAATAACCCACATGGGCCACATAGTAACAAGAACGGTAGGTTAGTGACTATAAACCATTGCAGGAATGCTTTCACTTTAGCATGTGGATTTGAGATAAAACACATTAGCCCATGATAGTGAGTACATACAGCATAATTGAATTAATGCATACAACATTTCATCAGCCCGAGACAGGGATTACAGTCAGCATACAGACAAACACTTAAATAAAATAAGCACTAGGGAGTTAATGTGTTTGTTAAGATAAAAGGGGAAAAAATGGCTTGTAAGGCGCACTTCAACTCTCTTTTAGATTAAGGTGAAGTAGCTAGGGAAAAGACTAGAAGGACTAGCAAGAATAATGTATAGCAGTTCTAGCAGCCCTAATGAGTAGCAATTTGAACTTCCAACAATGTGCCTCACACAGTGAGCCTTGGCAGTATCGCTCCTCGAGTTTGGTTACATTAGTATATCAGAGCGATATGTGGCAATCAATTACAAATAATGGCCCAGAATAGGCACATAAGGTATATCGCCAATGCACAGCTATACAGCTAGATAGCGCTCTAAGTAGTACCGAGTGCTTGAGGAAGGTGTGTGGTGTATATACCACCACGTGCAGGGCTCCAGTAGAGAAACAGTGCTTCTAGGAAAGTTCCTTTGTGCTTAATGCAAAGGTAAGGCAGAGGTGCATGGAGAACAAGCCAGCAATCAAACATAAACAAACACTGCGCCTGATCCTGTAGATACACTGTTCTGATGACAGAACAACTCTAAAACAAGAAGTTGACTCATAAGCCTAACTCTGTTCCAGCCCTTTGGTTGTAAATACAGGTAGAAAGGGAATTCTGATGCTAAAATGCTCAGATATTGCGACTATAGTTGCTTTAAAGGAGAAGTATGTAGCCTGCGGGCAGATAACAATTATCGCTTGTAAAAAAAGATACTAGCTCCTAGTGATTGTATGGGTTATATTCC
This sequence comes from Protopterus annectens, assembly GCF_019279795.1. Taxonomy (NCBI): domain Eukaryota; kingdom Metazoa; phylum Chordata; order Ceratodontiformes; family Protopteridae; genus Protopterus; species Protopterus annectens. The sequence goes on from NC_056728.1 coordinate 908,438,428, forward strand.
CTTTAGAGGAGAGTATGTAGCCTGCAGGCAGATAACAAATAGCGCTTGTAAAAAGATAACAAGCTCCCATTAATTGTATGGGTTACAGTCGCTTTAAAGGAGAGAATGTAGCCTGCGGGCGGGTAACAATTAGCGTTTGTGAATAAAGATAACTAGCTCCTTGTAATTGTATGGGTTATTAGACCTGTGAGCTAGCAGAGGCAACATTTACCACAGGAACACTTAAACCGCTGGAGCAGGGATGACGGAGTAGTAGCGCTCTAAGCAGTTATTAGTCCAGACACTGAATTGCTCATTTAAACCTGAGCGACCCAAGAGGGACCCATAGATAAATACAATTTTAGTACTAGATACGGACCAGATATTGCACTTTTTCCTGCCTGACAAGTAATATTTCAGATAAATTACAAGAAAGTGGCCATGGAAAGTTTCTTGACTTGTAGAGATTGAGATAAGCACCAAACAGCTGCATGCCTTTTGTTTTGTGTTTTGCTGGCGGTTTGTGAGGGAGCTCTGTCAACTTTTGAATTCAACATTAATGTTTTCTTAAAAGCTATATGTTTGCATTTGAATATCATAGCTCTCAGATGTACGACATAAAATTCCAGAGCAGTCAGAGTTTCTATATGGTTTCTAAAAGCACAGTGCTTTTGCTGTTCATGTATCTATTTGCCTCTTACACTTTTTGCCCACTAATGTAAGCGTAATATTTTAAAATACATTCCATTAGAAACAAGAAAAACACTTTTTTGTTCTAGAAGACTCTGCTGTATCAATGTAATGTCTCTGTACTAGCTGCATACATTCTCTCTATCTCTTAGTGAATTATATCCCAGAACATCTGTAACAGCAACATGACAATCAGATGTGTAAGGAAGTAACTCAGTTTTGGGGCAGTGGATGTGAGCACCAATACAGATGTTACCATACTGGTCTGATTCTGCAGTTTTCTAGGTCTCCTCATAATCACTTGTGTAAAGCTTAACTCACTCTAATGCTCATGTCCCTTCCCAAAGTTAACTGTTAATGGTCTGCTAGGTTTACAGTGGCACACCAGAAAATTCGATTTGCATTTAGAATAGGTGTCAGAAACAACTTACAGAGCCATGCAGATTGTAGTTTCTGTGGTATAATGGCTACACCATACTTACATTTTTAAACACAGCATGCCAATAATCCTTACATTAAACATGTCCTGAATGCATTACTTCCTGCTAGTACAGTAGTGTCACCACTTTTGGTTAGGTACTTGCACTAACACTCTGGCAGTGGCGGGGTAGCCCTTTGAGATTACATAACCTTCATATTTATTACTCGCATCAGTCTGTTGTTCATGGTACAAATGTTTCACTTTGACGCTATTGTCATTAACACTGTTCCAGTTATTTGGTTTTTACTGGGGTCTGTATCTTTATATTTGCTGCATCTTATCATGTTCTGGTGTTCTGCCCACTCAGATCAGTGCACTTTTGCATAACATAGTGCAATCGTTTCTTATCATCCCTGGAACATGTTTACAGATCAGTGCACGTTTGCATAACATAGTGCAATCGATTCTTATCATCCCTGGAACATGTTTACAGATCAGTGCACATTTGCATAACATGGTGCAACCGATTCTTATCATCCCTGGAACATGTTTACAGATCAGTGCACTTTTGCATAACTTAGTGCAATCGATTCTTCTCATCCCTGGAACATGTTTACAGATCAGTGCACATTTGCATAACATAGTGCAATCGATTCTTCTCATCCCTGGAACATGTTTACAGATCAGTGCACGTTTGCATAACATAGTGCAATCGATTCTTATCATCCCTGGAACATGTTTACAGATCAGTGCATGTTTGCATAACAGTGCAATCGATTCTTATCATCCCTGGAGCATGTTTACAGATCAGTGCACGTTTGCATAACATAGTGCAATCGATTCTTATCATCCCTGGAACATGTTTACAGATCAGTGCACGTTTGCATAACAGTGCAATCGATTCTTATCATCCCTGGAGCATGTTTACAGATCAGTGCACGTTTGCATAACATAGTGCAATCAATTCTTATCATCCCTGGAACATGTTTACAGGTCAGTGCATGTTTGCATAACATAGTGCAATCGATTCTTATCATCCCTGGAACATGTTTACTGTTGTACACTGTATTACTCACTGTATGTGAAGACATTCTCATGCTGCCTTGTGCATTTTGTATAATTTGTCTGTACTTCTAGCTACTTGCTTTTTCAGATGTGCTACTACATGTATTTGCACTGCCTAGCCCTGGGACATAAATAAAATGATATTTTTGGACTGATCTTTCTATTCAGTTAATGAGTAAAAGACAAATACATAAACCAAGTACTTAAATGGCACTATTGAGACTTGTACTGATCAAACGGGCAGTGGTATGTTTTTATTGTTTAATACAGGAATTATAGTACCAATTCACAAGTGTGGACGTGTGTCCATAAATACTGTGCCACTCAGAATAACTAGCACTTTATCTCCTTGTCATCCAAGGCTGCTCCTGAAAGAAGCTACAGTTTAATGAATCATTTTGCCTTAGCAGTTCACATATTCTTTGTTAGATAATTGTGTACCGTTTATTGTTATTGCTGCATGCAACCGGTAAGAGAACTATACTTGTTAAGATGTCACAGGCTAAGTTCCCAAATTTCTGTGGGCTTCCTTTTTTGGAGGGGTTTTTATTTAGAAGAAGGGCTTTGTAATGTAACTTATGCATCTGAGTTAGAAAAAATGAAAGAAGAAATGACTTGTGCTGTTTGAAAAACTGTGTATTACTGTATTTTCCTGTGTGTGTGTGTGTGTGTGTGTGTGTGTGTGTGTGTGTGTGTGTGTGTGTGTGTGTGTGTGTGTGTGTGTATGTGTGTGTGTGTGTGTGTGTGTGTGTGTGTGTGTGTGTGTGTGTGTGTGTGTGTGTGTGTGTGTGTTTGATAACTTATTGCAAAAGATGGTTGAGGTCTGAGCCAATGACCTGTCAAACGAGTATGACATGTTCGCCCATGACACCCTGCTCAGATCCTTGAAGATAATTGACACTGGTCACTAGGCCATTAAGTAGCTTCATGGTTTTCCTTAGGCAGCTCCTGAGGGGAAAAATTACATGGTATCCTTTCAGGCCATTCTTTTCTGCTTGCATGAATCTTTCAGGGGAGGATTCCTTGTGGCCTTTTACTCGCCATTCATATCAATGACCTGTGAAGGAATAGTGAAAATTTTAAATTAATTAATATAGGAGTTGGACATGACTCATAAGAGATTGAATGAGTGAGTATAGGTTGACAATCCCTAATTTGAAAAGCTGTGAAATCCAAAGGTTTTTTTAGTGCACTTATCGGACCAGCACACTGCTTGGCGCTCGTACTAATAGCAGTGTGTAAGTGCACCTAATGCCCACTAGTCAATAATACCTTTATTGCTCTGTCTTTAATTTCTCTATGAAAATGTCTAAAATAGCTGCAGATACTCTAATGGGTAACACTGAGAAAAAGAAAAGGAAACCAGTCAGTATCAATAATGCAGAAGGTGGAGTTATTGCAGAAGCTTGATCGTGGTATGTCTGTGGGGTGCCTTACTAAAGAATATGGTGCTAGAACTACCACTGTGTATGATTTAAAGAAGCAGAAAGACAAGTTACTCAGTGATGACCATAAACTAATGAAAGATAGCAAAATACTGCATAAGGCAAAAAATAAAAACTGACCCTGCTGAACTTCTTGTGAAAAGTAATGTTTTTGGAATTTACCTCCACCTGAATGTTGCATCATTACTGCAGCAATGGCATAGCTGGGGGGGGGGCAGAGGGGTGGCACTTTTCACTTTTGGGACTGTCACATTTAGTAGTTTAATTAAAAAAAACACTGTTTTCTAAGGGCATTCAAGAGGAGGTCCACTGTCACATTTAATAGTTTAATTAAAAAACACTGTTTTCTAAGTTCATTCTTCTTTAAGAACGGTCCCATTAGCTGGTCTGGTCACATCACGTCTGTTTGTGTGCATGTGTTATCACACAGACGTCCTGTCCGCCCACCCACGCAAGTATAAATATGCATGGAGAATTAACAGAATACAGTGTCTTGCTGCTTCACAAAGTAATGGAATGGAAATTGCTGCTGTTTCAAGTAAGGAAGGGTGATTTTGGCAGTTGCTACTTCAAGTAAGGAAAGTTTACATCTGCCAGCACAAGTAAGGGAATGGGGTGGTGTAATTGTTGCTTCAAGTAGCATTTGATGTGTGTGTGTATGTGTGTGTGTGTGTGTGTGTGTGTGTGTGTGTGTGTGTGTGTGTGTGTGTGTGTGTGTGAATTAATGGAATACAGTGTTTTGCTGCTTCAAGTAAAGAAATGGAAATTGCTACCTCAAGTAAAGAAGTAGGTCTGAACTGTCCAGATTTTCACAGAATGCTTGGAATGTTTGGCTCATAATTTTGGTCTGTTCCTCTTAAAATTTGTGGTTTTCTGGCAAATCAGTGAGAACTGAATTCACTAAATAATGATAGCCATTTAAGTTTCAGTATTCCTATCTTTCAGGAAACGCATAGTAACAGAAAATGTTTTATCCTAGTAACTTTCTAGAATTATCCAAGCAATGTTTAAAATGTGTCCCTGGTTTTGGGTCTTTGTCCCTCCTCAATAAATTTTGGCTTTTTCCCGATGTCTTGTGCTGCAAAGTTGGGAGATATAGTTGAATGCCAAGTGGATTTTCCAAGAAGTTGAGAGCTTCAGGGAAGATGTTTAGTACTGCTTATGCCAAACTTGTTTACATTTTTAGTAGCACAATAGGTAGTATACTTGCTTTTGATGCAGAAGGTTGTGAGTTCTACTCCCACAGTATGTAGCTGGATTGCTGATACTGTACTGTGTTTTACTTTAAAGGGGGTAGATTCTGCAGTCCTGAGAATGTCATCCTTTGGAGGAAATACCTAGTAACTATGAGCCTGTTATCAGTTTGCAATCCATTCCCTATTGCAATATTACTACTTTATCATTTTTGTAATGTAATATCGGCAATTTATTTTACAGGGGCAACAGGTACTTTAATTGTAGATGAAACAATGAACTGTAAAGTTGTTTGCTAGCAGCAATTTCTGTTACTGCTGTTTTTCTATAATTTACCCCAAGTAATTTGCTGATTTAATCCTCACTCAAACCCAAGATGCTGGATTCATACTGTGAACGTAGGTTCTCTGGAAGTTATTCAAAGATTCAAAGCCTAAAGCATCATATTGTACAGTACTGTATTTAGAATTCCAGTTATGAAATTCAGTTTTTCCAACATGATGGTAGCTTAGTGTAGGAATGTATAAGTAAGGTGTTGGGAGAGCGGAGATGCTTAATAAAAAAAACATTGTTTTATTGGTTTATTTTATGAGGAATTCTATTTTTATATAATACTATATGCTAGAATGTTATGTATTGTAGTATCATGAACTAGATTATCAGATGTATGTATACTTTTTTTAAGACGAAGCACTATACTTTATTAAAATGACCTTTACCATTCCAAACTTCAATATTAGGCTGAAGTTCTTTGTTTAATGCTCAGCCCAGTACAGATTAAATTAAAGACCACTGCCTGGCCTAAAGGTGAAGACAGATTTGTCCACTGTCCCACTGAAATCTACCCACTGGGCTTCATATTTATGGATAAAATGCATAGACTGAGGAGCAAACCTACCCACTCCTTCAGTTGGTTGGTGATTATTAATCCCTACCTGACAGAGGAAGCTGGTGTTAACTACAATAGACCCTTATTGTGAACTTCACTTGCCTAACCACTGACAATTGGGGCAACTTGGGATAAATGTGGCTAGGCTTGTAAGGGCTCTAGGGCCATTAGTCTAGTAACCTGCTATGAACCTACGAACCTATAAACAGTATTACATGCTTACCCAATAAATGTCTAGACTCAAACGTGATTAGTACCAGCATTGATTCTGTTATTGCTTTACACTTCTCCTATGGTGTATGCATTTTTATATAGATGTAGTGTTATCTCTGTTTTATAAGAACCATGTACAGGTTCAGATAAACATTTTTCTTTCTGTATAAAATAATTTGAGCAGTCTAGCAGAACATTGTCAGTTCTTAAGTGGGCTAGGTGAAACATTAAGAGATAGATCAGTGAGCAGCATGCATGATGAAATATACACAAACGATTACTGGTTAAGGAAACATAACACTAAACAAAACACTTAAGACTGCCATGCAAATGTAAGCAGCAGCAACAGATACTGGTAAGCCATAGCAGGATGGGGTTGAGTGCATTTTTAATAAAGTTACTTTTAACACACCTATAAGAAAGGTATTTTTATTGGGTTAAAACAAAACATCACATCATGACATATGTTGTTGATCTAAACAAGCTGCTATAGGTAATCCTCAAAGAAAAGGCATAATGCACATGCAGTAATGTAGTAATTACAGCACCCACAGTGCATCCAGTATATACGCAGCACCCACTATTGACAGTAGGAATGAAATTAAGGGCATGGAGAATTATAGACTCTGTAGAGCAGGAGGTACACAGTTTGCAAATACTCAGTGTGAATAACAAGGGCAGGAGAAGCATGTGGTCACTCCAAAATTAACATGGTGATACTTGGGCATCAGTATGAGGTATTCCCCGTCTCTATCATAAGCTGTTTCTGCACCCACTATTCAAAAGATCAAAAACAGTACTGCCAAACTATACTACAGAACAGTAAACTCCTGAGCACAAGATGAAGTTTATCATGATAAGCCTTGTATGTGGTACTTGTATGTATGTGGCTAAACAGGACCACCATTGACTAGCAGATTGTGTATATGAAAAAGGGATTTGGATTGATTTTGCAACCATACCATATAGGAGACATTACAAAATAGTGGCTGTGCTTCATAAGACAATAGACAAAAGGAGACTGGATGAGAGGAATCCAAAACTCCGAAGATGGTGCTCATGACTGGATACAAAACCGATCAGTCCTGAGTAAAGTGCCTCTTCAGACCAATACTGACAAGCCAAAGAACAACAAAAGAGGCTCACCACGACTTAATCCAAAGTAGTTTAATATGAACAAAACACAAAATCTAGTAGTAAGAGCTTTCACGTTAAAAAAAGTTTCATCAGACTTCAATATAATAGTTCCCATTACTTTAGTTTTTATATGACCTGCTGAGTTTATTCCTCCAATCTCTTGTTGCATATAATTATGACATCACGAAGAAATCAATTAAACAATCAGTCTCCATGGAGCCATTATATATATACTACTGATATATATATTTAAAAACAATTAATTTAATACATACTAGATAAATCTCATTTGTCTACATATAATATAAACATTTAATTTTAAAATATCAGCTACTAGTAAACCTACAGCAACCAAAGAAAAACACACTGCCAGGTAAAGCACTCTTATTCAAAAGTCCAAATCATATAAAAGAGAATAAAGAGTGCACCATTAGCTGGAATTTAAACTTGTCAGCAAATAACTCAAATAACAACCTGTTAAAATGAAACTTCATTTATTGCAAGCGACAGGAGCTGCAGCAAGTGATAAAAGTTAGCTTTAGCGTTGACACCCAACGCTTCTTCAGACATAAAGAATTACTAAATCTGGCTCCTTTTAAGCATCCATTTTACATGATGTCATAATTAAATTAAAGAGACAGATGTCTCCAAAGTAATAAAGCTAAAAGAATAATGTTATTTAGATACATCATATCTTGGAAATCATTAAAAGTATTAAAACCATAATAAATTTTAATATAAATAAACATACATACAAAGATAAAAATAAACCTTCACTAAAATAAACCACAAACAACTCTAATGATTTAGTGGTCTGGAAGCTAGAAAGGCTTAATGGAAAGCCTTTCATTGAGTCCAAATTTGTGTGCTTGTAATTTTACAATCCACTTGCCCTCTTTTCTTCTACTCTGTCTTTAACGTTACCCAGTCTGCTATCTGTCTTTACCAATTCAAGAACCTGGAATTTAAAAGTGTGGTTGTCACCAACATCAACAACATGTTTTGCAAGTGCATTTAATGCATTGCTCCTGGATGTGCATAGACATGTTCCCTAATTTTTTATCTAGTTAGGAAGGTAAGGGAATGATCACTAATATCATCAGGAGTATACCTGTTTTATAAGAGAGGATTGCTGCTTACCAGCATCCAGTCTAAGGTGGCTTGCTTATTGCTGGGTTTATGGTTCTAGTAGGGGAGGTGATAATTTGATTAAAGCCATAAAGGTTTATGTGGGTAGTTGGTTTGCCAGAGGTACAACAGTTCCAGTCTATGTTGAAGTTTCCAAGGAGTATAATTTATTGTGGGAAGGAAGTTGATAGCCAACTAAGGATATTCTCAAGAGTATTAATGTTATTACCTGGAGGGATATAGGTGCAAATTATATTTAATGATTTATTGGTGTTAATCTGGATCTTAGAGATTAACATTTCAGCATTACTGGGTGGGGAGGTTTACATCTATTGATAATACCTGTAGTTTAGATTTATACAGTATAGCAACCCCACCACCTTTTTTATTTAGGCGGTCAAAACGTAGGATGTTGTAACCTGGTGGGATTATATCATTATCCTTAGTAACAGGTTTGAGCCATGTTTCAGTTAGACATAGGATATAAAAGGAGTGTAAGTCCAGGAGGGCATGTAGCTGGGTAATTTTATTATTTAAGCTGCGTACATTGAGGTGGCCTATGAGAAGAGAGTTATGGGAATTAGTGAGAGTGTAGGAGGTGTTGGGATATGATGAATTGGGATCAGAGATGGAGGTGTTTGGACCAGGGTTTGGTTGAATATCACCATGAAATAGTAGATGCTGCAGAGGAGTATGAGAGTGTTTTAAGAGCTTACATAAAAAGGGGATAGATTTTCTAGTCTGGTGATACTTTATATGGTAAAGTCTATGAAATTGTGGAGGATGGTAGGATGATGAGGATGTAATGTTACTATGTATTTGTGGGGCTAGATTAGTACATAGAGTAGTTTGTTTTAGGGGGGTGTTGAAATATAGAGAGGGTTAGATATTCATAGGAAGTAAGGAAATAAGATAAAATTAGAGGGGTAAGGATTAAGAGAAAGAGAAACTTGTTAGTGAGTCCTGGCCTAACTATAATGGCCATGGCTGGAGACAATGATAGAATCTGGGGCGGGGGTTTGTTAAAAGATAGGGTGGAGTTGTTGAGCAATAGATTAGGTAGAGGGTGCACACATGTGAAAAATGGAGGTAATGGGAAGGTGTTTAATGAGATGAAATGTGCTAATTGGCTGAGTGTAGGATGGGGGTGTGGCTTGAGAAGTATAAGGTTAGATGCTCTGTGGGTGGGTGGAATTTGGCGGTAGGGTAGGGTAGGGAGCATAGTGAGCCTGCAGGGTGAACGGAGCGGGTTTGAGCAATTGTAAGACAAGCTCACAGATACAGAGAAACCTTCAGAATACTACTACACACTTATAGGTAGTAAGTAACAGAGTTAGCGGACTGCAGTAAGGAAATTAAGGTAAAAAAAGGCCCGGATAGTTTACAGACACAATGCCAGATAACTAAAAATGATTCAGAGTGGTCAAGTTTTATTTCATAAAAAATGAGGGTCAGGAGTATTCGGAAGCCTATTGAAGCTTAGGTAAGGGTGCCACCTAGTGGCGAGATGGAAGAAATTACAGTTCAGCTGTTTGGGTAAAGCAGAGAACAGAGGACACAGCTGGCAGATCCGAGTCATGGAGGGAGCAAAAATTCCTATGGGATAGATAGGGGGATATGGCTGCTGGGTACTAGACTCAGGTGGGAGATTTAGTACAAAATTATTGATTTACCAGAAATGGTTACTTTATTTTTCGGAGAAAACAGCAATTTAACTATACAGCTTAGGTGCTAGGTCAAACATACTTTCACAGATCCTTTAGATGGAGGGTAGTTTGAGTATAGGTCAGCAAATTCCTCAAGGATGTAGTTGAGATGTTTGATGTTAGTTTTGGGGGTCCATAAAAGGCAGGCAGGTCAGAAGTCTTACATCAGGTTAGGAGGTTATAAGCTGGGTTGTTTAGGGAGAAGAGAAAAAAGTAGTAGATTAACATAGGTTAGTATTAATTATAGAAGTTGGCATAAGCAGTTTTAGGCAGAGAGGCAAAATATATAATTTCTTTAAGAAAGACAACCACCTTACACATGCACACCTTCTAAAAACCTACAAAAACCACAGTGGAAATATAATCTAAATGAGACAGAACATAAAGTAGAATCTAAAATACTATAACAATTGCAAGCCAGGTAGGGTAAATTCATAGCACAGTAGATTGTCAGTACACAAATATATGGGTTATAAGCAAATTGGACTATATCACAAGTAACTTTTCACTAGATCATACATATACAAGTAATAACCCACATGGGCCACATAGTAACAAGAACGGTAGGTTAGCTTAATTATAAACCATTGCAGGAATGCTTTCACTTTAGCATGTGGATTTGAGATAAAACACATTAGCCCATGATAGTGAGTACATACAGCATAATTGAACTAATGCATACAACATTTTATCAGCCCGAGACAGGGATTACAGTCAGCATACAGACAAACACTTAAATAAAATAAGCACTAGGGAGTTAATGTGTTTGTTAAGATAAAAGGGGAAAAATGGCTTGTAAGGCGCACTTCAACTCTCTTTTAGATTAAGGTGAAGTAGCTAGGGAAAAGACTAGAAGGACTAGCAAGAATAATGTATAGCAGTTCTAGCAGCCCTAACGAGTAGCAATTTGAACTTCCAACAATGTGCCTCACACAGTGAGCCTTGGCAGTATCGCTCCTCGAGTTTGGTTACATTAGTATATCAGAGCGATATGTGGCAATCAATTACAAATAATGGCCCAGAATAGGCACATAAGGTATATCGCCAATGCACAGCTATACAGCTAGATAGCGGTCTAAGTAGTACCGAGTGCTTGAGGAAGGTGTGTGGTGTATATACCACCACGTGCAGGGCTCCAGTAGAGAAACAGTGCTTCTAGGAAAGTTCCTTTGTGCTTAATGCAAAGGTAAGGCAGAGGTGCATGGAGAACAAGCCAGCAATCAAACATAAACAAACACTGCGCCTGATCCTGTAGATACACTGTTCTGATGACAGAACAACTCTAAAACAAGAAGTTGACTCATAAGCTTAACTCTGTTCCAGCCCTTTGGTTGTAAATACAGGTAGAAAGGGAATTCTGATGCTAAAATGCTCAGATATTGCGACTATAGTTGCTTTAAAGGAGAAGTATGTAGCCTCATGGCAGATAACAATTATCGCTTGTAAAAAAAGATACTAGCTCCTAGTGATTGTATGGGTTATATTCCCTTTAGAGGAGAGTATGTAGCCTGCAGGCAGATAACAAATAGCGCTTGTAAAAAGATAACAAGCTCCCATTAATTGTATGGGTTATAGTCGCTTTAAAGGAGAGAATGTAGCCTGCGGGCGGGTAACAATTAGCATTTGTGAATAAAGATAACTAGCTCCTTGTAATTGTATGGGTTATTAGACCTGTGAGCTAGCAGAGGCAACATTTACCACAGGAACACTTAAACCGCTGGAGCAGGGATGACGGAGTAGTAGCGCTCTAAGCAGTTATTAGTCCAGACACTGAATTGCTCATTTAAACCTGAGCGACCCAAGAGGGACCCATAGATAAATACAATTTTAGTACTAGATATGGACTAGATATTGCGCTTTTTCCTGCCTGACAAGTAATATTTCAGATAAATTACAAGAAAGTGGCCATGGAAAGTTTCTTGACTTGTAGAGATTGAGATAAGCATCAAACAGCTGCATGCCTTTTGTTTTGTGTTTTGCTGGCGGTTTGTGAGGGAGCTCTGTCAACTTTTGAATTCAACATTAATGTTTTCTTAAAAGCTATACGTTTGCATTTGAATATCATAGCTCTCAGATGTACGACATAAAATTCCAAAGCAGTCAGAGTTTCTATATGGTTTCTAAAAGCACAGTGCTTTTGCTGTTCATGTATCTATTTGCCTCTTACACTTTTTGCCCACTAATGTAAGCGTAATATTTTAAAATACATTCCATTAGAAACAAGAAAAACACTTTTTTGTTCTAGAAGACTCTGCTGTATCAATGTAATGTCTCTGTACTAGCGGCATACATTCTCTCTCTCTCTCTTAGTGAATTTTATCCCAGAACATCTGTAACAGCAACATGACAATCAGATGTGTAAGGAAGTAACTCAGTTTTGGGGCAGTGGATGTGAGCACCAATACAGATGTTACCATACTGGTCTGATTCTGCAGTTTTCTAGGTCTCCTCATAATCACTTGTGTAAAGCTTAACTCACTCTAATGCTCATGTCCCTTCCCAAAGTTAACTGTTAATGGTCTGCTAGGTTTACAGTGGCACACCAGAAAATTCGATTTGCATTTAGAATAGGTGTCAGAAACAACTTACAGAGCCATGCAGATTGTAGTTGCTGTGGTATAATGGCTACACCATACTTACATTTTTAAACACAGCATGCCAATAATCCTTACATTAAACATGTCCTGAATGCATTACTTTCTGCTAGTACAGTAGTGTCACCACTTTTGGTTAGGTACTTGCACTAACAACACTCTGGCAGTGGCGGGGTAGCCCTTTGAGATTACATAACCTTCATATTTATTACTCGCATCAGTCTGTTGTTCATGGTACAAATGTTTCACTTTGACGCTATTGTCATTAACACTGTTCCAGTTATTTGGTTTTTACTGGGGTCTGTATCTTTATATTTGCTGCATCTTATCATGTTCTGGTGTTCTGCCCACTCAGATCAGTGCACTTTTGCATAACATAGTGCAATCGTTTCTTATCATCCCTGGAACATGTTTACAGATCAGTGCACGTTTGCATAACATAGTGCAATCGATTCTTATCATCCCTGGAACATGTTTACAGATCAGTGCACAGTTGCATAACATGGTGCAACCGATTCTTATCATCCCTGGAACATGTTTACAGATCAGTGCACTTTTGCATAACTTAGTGCAATCGATTCTTCTCATCCCTGGAACATGTTTACAGATCAGTGCACATTTGCATAACATAGTGCAATCGATTCTTATCATCCCTGGAACATGTTTACAGATCAGTGCACGTTTGCATAACATAGTGCAATCAATTCTTATCATCCCTGGAACATGTTTACAGATCAGTGCACGTTTGCATAACAGTGCAATCGATTCTTATCATCCCTGGAGCATGTTTACAGATCAGTGCACGTTTGCATAACATAGTGCAATCGATTCTTATCATCCCTGGAACATGTTTACAGATCAGTGCACGTTTGCATAACAGTGCAATCGATTCTTATCATCCCTGGAGCATGTTTACAGATCAGTGCACATTTGCATAACATAGTGCAATCGATTCTTATCATCCCTGGAACATGTTTACAGGTCAGTGCATGTTTGCATAACATAGTGCAATCGATTCTTATCATCCCTGGAACATGTTTACTGTTGTACACTGTATTACTCACTGTATGTGAAGACATTCTCATGCTGCCTTGTGCATTTTGTATAATTTGTCTGTACTTCTAGCTACTTGCTTTTTCAGATGTGCTACTACATGTATTTGCACTGCCTAGCCCTGGGACATAACTAAAATGATATTTTTGGACTGATCTTTCTATTCAGTTAATGAGTAAAAGACAAATACATAAACCAAGTACTTAAATGGCACTATTGAGACTTGTACTGATCAAACGGGCAGTGGTATGTTTTTATTGTTTAATACAGGAATTATAGTACCAATTCACAAGTGTGGACGTGTGTCCATAAATACTGTGCCACTCAGAATAACTAGCACTTTATCTCCTTGTCATCCAAGGCTGCTCCTGAAAGAAGCTACAGTTTAATGAATCATTTTGCCTTAGCAGTTCACATATTCTTTGTTAGATAATTGTGTACCGTTTATTGTTATTGCTGCATGCAACCGGTAAGAGAACTATACTTGTTAAGATGTCACAGGCTAAGTTCCCAAATTTCTGTGGGCTTCCTTTTTGGAGGGTTTTATTTAGAAGAAGGGCTTTGTAATGTAACTTATGCATCTGAGTTAGAAAAAATGAAAGCAGGAATGTCTTGTGCTGTTTGAAAAACTGTGTATTGCTGTATTTTCCTGTGTGTGTGTGTGTGTGTGTGTGTGTGTGTGTGTGTGTGTGTGTGTGTGTGTGTGTGTGTGTGTGTGTGTGTATGTGTGGTGTGTGTGTGTGTGTGTGTGTGTGTGTGTGTGTGTGTGTGTGTGTGTGTGTGTGTGTGTGTGTTTGATAACTTATTGCAAAAGATGGTTGAGGTCTGAGCCAATGACCTGTCAAATGAGTATGACATGTTCGCCCATGACACCCTGCTCAGATCCTTGAAGATAATTGACACTGGTCACTAGGCCATTAAGTAGCTTCATGGTTTTCCCTTAGGCAGCTCCTGAGGGGAAAAATTACATGGTATCCTTTCAGGCCATTCTTTTCTGCTTGCATGAATCTTTCAGGGGAGGATTCCTTGTGGCCATTTACTCGCCATTCATATCAATGACCTGTGAAGGAATAGTGCAAAATTTAAATTAATTAATATAGGAGTTGGACATGACTCATAAGAGATTGAATGAGTGAGTATAGGTTGACAATCCCTAATTTGAAAAGCTGTGAAATCCAAAGGTTTTTTTAGCGCACTTATCGGACCAGCACACTGCTTGGCGCTCGTACTAATAGCAGTGTGTAAGTGCACCTAATGCCCACTAGTCAATAATACCTTTATTGCTCTGTCTTTAATTTCTCTATGAAAATGTCTAAAATAGCTGCAGATACTCTAATGGGTAACACTGAGAAAAAGAAAAGGAAACCAGTCAGTATCAATAATGCAGAAGGTGGAGTTATTGCAGAAGCTTGATCGTGGTATGTCTGTGGGGTGCCTTACTAAAGAATATGGTGCTAGAACTACCACTGTGTATGATTTAAAGAAGCAGAAAGACAAGTTACTCAGTGATGACCATAAACTAATGAAAGATAGCAAAATACTGCATAAGGCAAAAAATAAAAACTGACCCTGCTGAACTTCTTGTGAAAAGTAATGTTTTTGGAATTTACCTCCACCTGAATGTTGCATCATTACTGCAGCAATGGCATAGCTGGGGGGGGGGGGGGAGGCAGAGGGGTGGCACTTTTCACTTTTGGGACTGTCACATTTAGTAGTTTAATTAAAAAAAACACTGTTTTCTAAGGGCATTCAAGAGGAGGTCCACTGTCACATTTAATAGTTTAATTAAAAAACACTGTTTTCTAAGTTCATTCTTCTTTAAGAACGGTCCCATTAGCTGGTCTGGTCACATCACGTCTGTTTGTGTGCATGTGTTATCACACAGACGTCCTGTCCGCCCACCCACGCAAGTATAAATATGCATGGAGAATTAACAGAATACAGTGTCTTGCTGCTTCACAAAGTAATGGAATGGAAATTGCTGCTGTTTCAAGTAAGGAAGGTTGATTTTGGCAGTTGCTACTTCAAGTAAGGAAAGTTTACATCTGCCAACACAAGTAAGGGAATGGGGTGGTGTAATTGTTGCTTCAAGTAGCGTTTGATGTGTGTGTGTGTGTGTGTGTGTGTGTGTGTGTGTGTGTGTGTGTGTGTGTGTGTGTGTGTGTGTGTGTGAATTAATGGAATACAGTGTTTTGCTGCTTCAAGTAAAGGAATGGAAATTGCTACCTCAAGTAAAGAAGTAGGTCTGAACTGTCCAGATTTTCACAGAATGCTTGGAATGTTTGGCTCATAATTTTGGTCTGTTCCTCTTAAAATTTGTGGTTTTCTGGCAAATCACTGAGAACTGAATTCACTAAATAATGATAGCCATTTAAGTTTCAGTATTCCTATCTTTCAGGAAACGCATAGTAACAGAAAATGTTTTATCCTAGTAACTTTCTAGAATTATCCAAGCAATGTTTAAAATGTGTCCCTGGTTTTGGGTCTTTGTCCCTCCTCAATAAATTTTGGCTTTTTCCAGATTTCTTGTGCTGCAAAGTTGGGAGATATAGTTGAATGCCAAGCGGATTTTACAAGAAGCTGAGAGCTTCAGGGGAAGATGTTTAGTATTGCTTATGCCAAGCTTGTTTGCATTTTTAGTAGCACAATAGGTAGTATACTTGCTTTTGATGCAGAAGGTTGTGAGTTCTACTCCCACAGTATGTAGCTGGATTGCTGATACTGTACTGTATTTTACTTTAAAGGGGGTAGATTCTGCAGTCCTGAGAATGTCATCCTTTGGAGGAAATACCTAGTAACTATGAGCCTGTTATCAGTTTGCAATCCATTCCCTATTGCAATATTACTACTTTATCATTTTTGTAATGTAATATCGGCAATTTATTTTACAGTGGCAACAGGTACTTTAATTGTAGATGAAACAATGAACTGTAAAGTTGTTTGCTAGCAGCAATTTCTGTTACTGCTGTTTTTCTATAATTTACCCCAAGTAATTTGCTGATTTAATCCTCACTCAAACCCAAGATGCTGGATTCATACTGTGAACGTAGGTTCTCTGGAAGTTATTCAAAGATTCAAAGCCTAAAGCATCATATTGTACAGTACTGTATTTAGAATTCCAGTTATGAAATTCACTTAAAGATGTCCACTTTTTCCAACATGATGGTAGCTTAGTGTAGGAATGTATAAGTAAGGTGTTGGGAGAGCGGAGATGCTTAATAAAAAAAACATTGTTTTATTGGTTTATTTTATGAGGAATTCTATTTTCATATAATACTATATGCTAGAATGTTATGTATTGTAGTATCATGAACTAGATTATCAGATGTATGTATACTTTTTTTAAGACGAAGCACTATACTTTATTAAAATGACCTTTACCATTCCAAACTTCAATATTAGGCTGAAGTTCTTTGTTTAATGCTCAGCCCAGTACAGATTAAATTAAAGACCACTGCCTGGCCTACAGGTGAAGACAGATTTGTCCACTGTCCCACTGAAATCTACCCACTGGGCTTCATATTTATGGATAAAATGCATAGACTGAGGAGCAAACCTACCCACTCCTTCAGCTGGTTGGTGATTATTAGTCCCTACCTGACAGAGGAAGCTGGTATTAACTACAATAGACCCTTATTGTGAACTTCACTTGCCTAACCACTGACAATTAGGGCAACTTGGGATAAATGTGGCTAGGCTTGTAAAGGCTCTAGGGCCATTAGTCTAGTAACCTGCTATGAACCTACGAACCTATAAACAGTATTACATGCTTACCCAATAAATGTCTAGACTCAAACGTGATTAGTACCAGCATTGATTCTGTTATTGCTTTACACTTCTCCTATGGTGTATGCATTTTTATATAGATGTAGTGTTATCTCTGTTTTATAAGAACCATGTACAGGTTCAGATAAACATTTTTCTTTCTGTATAAAATAATTTGGGCAGTCTAGCAGAACATTGTCAGTTCTTAAGTGGGCTAGGTGAAACATTAAGAGATAGATCAGTGAGCAGCATGCATGATGAAATATACACAAACGATTACTGGTTAAGGAAACATAACACTAGACAAAACACTTCAGACTGCCATGCAAATGTAAGCAGCAGCAACAGATACTGGTAAGCCATAGCAGGATGGGGTTGAGTGCATTTTTAATAAAGTTACTTTTAACACACCTATAAGAAAGGTATTTTTATTGGGTTAAAACAAAACATCACATCATGACATATGTGGTTGATCTAAACAAGCTGCTATAGGTAATCCTCAAAGAAAAGGCATAATGCACATGCAGTAATTTAGTAATTACAGCACCCACAGTGCATCCAGTACATATGCAGCACCCACTACTGACAGTAGGAATGAAATTAAGGGCATGGAGAATTATAGACTCTGTAGAGCAGGAGGTGCACAGTTTGCGAATACTCAGTGTGAATAACAAGGGCAGGAGAAGCATGTGGTCACACCAGAATTAACATGGTGATACTTGGGCATCAGTGTGAGGTATTCCCCGTCTCTATCATACGCTGTTTCTGCACCCACTATTCAAAAGATCAAAAACAGTACTGCCAAACTATACTACAGAACAGTAAACTCCTGAGCACAAGATGAAGTTTATCATGATAAGCCTTGTATGTGGTACTTGTATGTATGTGGCTAAACAGGACCACCATTGACTAGCAGATTGTGTATATGAAAAAGGGATTTGGATTGATTTTGCAACCATACCTTATAGGAGACATTACAAAATAGTGGCTGTGCTTCATAAGACAATAGACAAAAGGAGACTGGATGAGTGGAATCCAAAACTCCGAAGATGGTGCTCATGACTGGATACAAAACCAATCAGTCCTGAGTAAAGTGCCTCTTCAGACCAATACTGACAAGCCAAAGAACAACAAAAGAGGCTCACCACGACTTAATCCAAAGTAGTTTAATATGAACAAAACACAAAATCTAGTAGTAAGAGCTTTCATGTTAAATAAACGTTTCATCAGACTTCAATATAAAAGTTCCCATTACTTTAGTTTTTATATGACCACCTGAGTTTATTCCTCCAATCTCTTGTTGCATATAATTATGACATCACAAAGAAATCAATTAAACAATCAGTCTCCATGGAGCCATTATATATATATACTACTGATATATATATTTAAAAACAATTTAATACATACTAGATAAATCTCATTTGTCTACATATAATATAAAAATTTAATTTAAAAATATCAGCTACTAGTAAACCTACAGCAACCAAAGAAAAACACACTGCCAGGTAAAGCACTCTTATTCAAAAGTCCAAATCATATAAAAAAGAGAATAAAGAGTGCACCATTAGCTGGAATTTAAACTTGTCAGCAAATAACTCCAAATAACAACCTGTTAAAATGAAACTTCATTTATTGCAAACGACAGGAGCTGCAGCAAGTGATAAAAGTTAGCGCTTTCGCGTTGACACCCAACGCTTCTTCAGACATAAAGAATTACTAAATCTGGCTCCTTTTAAGCATCCATTTACATGATGTCATAATTAAATTAAAGAGACAGATGTCTCCAAAGTAATAAAGCTAAAAGAATAATGTTATTTAGATACATCATATCTTGAAATCATTAAAAGTATTAAAAACCATAATAAATTTTAATATAAATAAACATACATACAAAGATAAAAATAAAGTAAAATAAACCACAAACAACTCTAATGATTTAGTGGTCTGGAAGCTAAGAAAGGCTTAATGGAAAGCCTTTCATTGAGTCCAAATTTGTGTGCTTGTAATTTTACAATCCACTTGCCCTCTTTTCTTCTACTCTGTCTTTAACGTTACCCAGTCTGCTATCTGTCTTTACCAATTCAAGAACCTGAATTTAAAAGTGTGGTTGTCACCAACATCAACAACATGTTTTGCAAGTGCATTTAATGCATTGCTCCTGGATATTGCATAGACATGTTCCCTAATTCGTTCTCTTAGGGATCTAGTGGTCATGCCCACGTAGAACTTCCTGCATGACTGGCATTCAGCTAGATAAACCAGATTCCTAGACTTACAACTTGCATGGTGTTTGAAAATGTAATTCCTATGTGTAACAGGGTGTGTGAATATGTGGGTATTGGCTATGTGCCTGCATTGATTGCAGGATGAACAAGCAAAAGTGCCATACCGTGTGTTGGTATTATCATTAGTATGAACTTTATCATAACAAAGTAACCTGTTCAATGACAGCATGTTTTGTATGCTACTCTAGGTGTGTTGTCTACTAGAGATCTGATGTTGTCATCAATCATGAGAAGGTTCCAATGTCTATGGAAAATTTCCAGAATGTGCTTGTTCTTGTTGGTATCGGAATGGTAATCCTATTTGTCTGAGCCCTAGTTGTTCGTGTAGTCGGTGTGTATGAAATATCATGTCTCTTGATGATGGGTATGGCTACATTGTCCCTTTTGCTGTCACCTTCAGAGACAGCTGTAAGTACAGATTTTCTATTGTATCCCCTGGTTGTAAAATTATTTACTAAATCTGACTTCTGTCGTTGGTAAGCTGGATATGTAGAGTTGAGTTTGGAGACTCTAGTGACTTGATTCTGAACAATATTCCTATAAACATGCTGAGGATGCATGCTGTTTCTGTGGAGTAAATTATTCCTCCAGCAACTCTTCCTAAAGAGTTCAGTTTCAAAACCATGACCCTTCTTAAACACACTCACATCTAAGAAATCTACATGTTCGGGGGAATAAGTATAATCAAAACTCAGAAAATCAGTTGTTCCATTGAGATAATCTACAAAATCTAAAAGATGTTCAGTTGTTCCTCCCCACAACAAAAAGACATCATCCACGAATCTGTTATAAAATAATAATGAATCAAGAAAAACAGAGTCATGATTAAACACAAATAGCTGTTCCCATTGTGCCAACACCAAGTTGGCATATGCGTTGGCACATGGAGTGCCCATCGCTACACCCTTAGTTTGTAAATAGTAGGTACTTCCATAGCATAGCACATTGTTTTCAAGAACTATTTCAAGTAAAGACACACACCTATCCACCATATGCGTTGTGAGTTCACTTTTTATCAAAAATGCTCTTATGTATTCTAGGTCTGTGTTATTAGGTATTGAAGTAAACAGAGACTTGACTTCTAAAGATACTAACATGCAGGTGTCATTAAAAGAGGAAGAATGTTCAAAAATCGCTAGATTCTCTAAGAAATTGGTAGTGTCTTTCAAAATATGTTTAGTATTCAAAACTACTGGCTTCAAAATTTTATCCAGATAAATGGATAGAGGCTCGGTCAACCAGCCTCGACTGGATACTATTGGACGCAAAGGTGGATCGGTGGCATTCTTATGTATTTTGGGAAGACCTCTGAAGGAAGGTACTAAAGGCTTATCAACCACAAAATACAAATATAAATCATTTTCAATCACACTGGTCAACAATAAATCATATAGCATGGCATGAACATTCTTTATGAGACCATTTAAACTGTGTTTGGATATAGATAGATAGGTTTCTGCATCAGATAGCATTGCAATCATTTTGTTACTATATGTGGAGCTGTCCATTACAACGACGGCTCCACCCTTGTCTGCTTGTCTAATAGCAATTGTCTCATTCCTTCTTAAATCATCTAAGGCTTGTTTCTCTTGTTTAGTCAAGTTTATAAAATGGGGTTTAGCTTGGTTGTCATTATATAACTTAAACAAATCGTCCTCTACAGCTTGCTCGAAAGCTTCTAGCAGCAGATGTGAAGGAGGAACAAAGGTGGAAGGCTTCTTAAATATAGTATGTTTATTCACAACTTCATCATTTTTGCCATATAAAAGTTTAAGGGCTAAGTTTCTGGTGAACATTTTCACATCCACAACGATGTCAGTGACATCATTGCTGTGAGAGGGAATAAACCCTAAACCCTTATTAAGGATAGATTGTTCAAATACACTCAAGCCATACTTAGAGATATTCACTACTAAACAATCTGAATTGTAAGTCTCAGAGAATAAAACGTTACCACTCAAGTTTTCGGTCGCCATGCTTTCTTGGTGTGAGGCGCTTCTTCTTCCATAAACTTCCTTTTGTTGGTTCTCATCGAAGGGGACCAAGTTCTTTTCTCCTGGGGTCTGAAGGGTAGAGGAAAAGAAGGAAGACCCTCGCCCAGTGCAAAAAGCTCTTCTTCATTTTGAATGACGAAAGAATCAATACTAAGTTGTTTATTACGTGATTCACTCGTTTTCGGTCTTACAGATGTTGGTTTATCTATGCGTGACACTGAATCAAGACCAGGATCAGAGTGAAATTGTGCTTGCGTTGTGATGACACGTGAATGTGGTGAAATGCCCTTGTTGAAATCGTCGATAGTCTCTCTAGGTCTATCCGAAGTGACAGAAGCTGTAGGCTCCGATTGTGTGGCTTCTTCTAATGACGTCAATGGGGGAGGAGTAATCAATTGGATGACGCGTTGCTCATCAGGTGTAACAGAAGATGGACGTGAATTCATAGTGGGACCACTGGTATGATTAGGTCTAGTAGCGTTGTTCTCTTTCGGCCACGAAAAAACTCGGGAGTGTGTAAAATCCAGGAAATCTCTCTGTAGCTTGCGTTTCTTGTCACGCAAGCACTTGAGGTCGAGGGAAGACAACATTTGCTTTAAGTCACTGAGCACAATGTCACGCTGTTCACTATTCAACTTCCCACTTAATTCTGTATAAATAGTTGTTATTTCAGTCTTTAGATCATTGATAGAAAGATCATAATGTTCAATTAAGATGTTTAAGTAGGAAAAACTGGTGTCGATATTGCATTTCTGCCACAGTGCTAGTAGTCTAGGTTGAGAATTGCCGAAAGTCGGCATTTTAAGAATCCTTAGTCCTCGTGGCACTAGCTTAAATTTAAGACAGGCTTCCATATGAAGTCTCTGCCACTGGATGGTGCGTAATTTGTAGAGTTTATTCTCAAGATTCCTAGTCATCATGGTTAAATCCATATTATTCTTGAAAAAGTCTGTGTCTTCACATGAAACATTAAGGTCTGAGGTGGTGAGTTTAAGTAATGGGTTGATACTGAAATCAACTAATCCATTCAAGTCAAACATTTTGTCAGCTTCTTGATTCGGTAAAGGCAGACTGGATTTAGCAGCCATGTCCTGGCAGAACTGTAAAAGTAGAAGCAACAGCAACCAAAGAAAAACACACTGCCAGGTAAAGCACTCTTATTCAAAAGTCCAAATCATATAAAAAAGAGAATAAAGAGTGCACCATTAGCTGGAATTTAAACTTGTCAGCAAATAACTCCAAATAACAACCTGTTAAAATGAAACTTCATTTATTGCAAACGACAGGAGCTGCAGCAAGTGATAAAAGTTAGCGCTTTCGCGTTGACACCCAACGCTTCAGACATAAAGAATTACTAAATCTGGCTCCTTTTAAGCATCCATTTACATGATGTCATAATTAAATTAAAGAGACAGATGTCTCCAAAGTAATAAAGCTAAAAGAATAATGTTATTTAGATACATCATATCTTGAAATCATTAAAAGTACTAAAAACCATAATGAATTTTAATATAAATAAACATACATACAAAGATAAAAATAAAGTAAAATAAACCACAAACAACTCTAATGATTTAGTGGTCTGGAAGCTAAGAAAGGCTTAATGGAAAGCCTTTCATTGAGTCCAAATTTGTGTGCTTGTAATTTTACAATCCACTTGCCCTCTTTTTCTTCTACTCTGTCTTTTGCGTTACCCAGTCTGCTATCTGTCTTTACCAATTCAAGAACCTGGAATTTAAAAGTGTGGTTGTCACCAACATCAACAACATGTTTTGCAAGTGCATTTAATGCATTGCTCCTGGATATTGCATAGACATGTTCCCTAATTCGTTCTCTTAGGGATCTAGTGGTCATGCCCACGTAGAACTTCCTGCATGACTGGCATTCAGCTAGATAAACCAGATTCCTAGACTTACAACTTGCATGGTGTTTGAAAATGTAATTCCTATGTGTAACAGGGTGTGTGAATATGTGGGTATTGGCTATGTGCCTGCATTGATTGCAGGATGAACAAGCAAAAGTGCCATACCGTGTGTTGGTATTATCATTAGTATGAACTTTATCATAACAAAGTAACCTGTTCAATGACAGCATGTTTTTGTATGCTACTCTAGGTGTGTTGTCTACTAGAGATCTGATGTTGTCATCAATCATGAGAAGGTTCCAATGTCTATGGAAAATTTCCAGAATGTGCTTGTTCTTGTTGGTATACGGAATGGTAATCCTATTTGTCTGAGCCCTAGTTGTTCGTGTAGTCGGTGTGTATGAAATATCATGTCTCTTGATGATGGGTATGGCTACATTGTCCCTTTTGCTGTCACCTTCAGAGACAGCTGTAAGTACAGATTTTCTATTGTATCCCCTGGTTGTAAAATTATTTACTAAATCTGACTTCTGTCGTTGGTAAGCTGGATATGTAGAGGTGAGTTTGGAGACTCTAGTGACTTGATTCTGAACAATATTCCTATAAACATGCTGAGGATGCATGCTGTTTCTGTGGAGTAAATTATTCCTCCTATTATAAGTATAATCAAAACTCAGAAAATCAGAAGTTTGAAAACAATGTGCTATGCTATGGAAGTAGGTGTGTGTCTTTACTTGAAATAGTTCTTGAAAACAATGTGCTATGCTATGGAAGTACCTACTATTTACAAACTAAGGGTGTAGCGATGGGCACTCCATGTGCCAACGCATATGCCAACTTGGTGTTGGCACAATGGGAACAGCTATTTGTGTTTAATCATGACTCTGTTTTTCTTGATTCATTATTATTTTATAACAGATTCGTGGATGATGTCTTTTTGTTGTGGGGAGGAACAACTGAACATCTTTTAGATTTTGTAGATTATCTCAATGGAACAACTGATTTTCTGAGTTTTGATTATACTTATTCCCCCGAACATGTAGATTTCTTAGATGTGAGTGTGTTTAAGAAGGGTCATGGTTTTGAAACTGAACTCTTTAGGAAGAGTTGCTGGAGGAATAATTTACTCCACAGAAACAGCATGCATCCTCAGCATGTTTATAGGAATATTGTTCAGAATCAAGTCACTAGAGTCTCCAAACTCACCTCTACATATCCAGCTTACCAACGACAGAAGTCAGATTTAGTAAATAATTTTACAACCAGGGGATATAATAGAAAATCTGTACTTACAGCTGTCTCTGAAGGTGACAGCAGAAGGGACAATGTAGCCATACCCATCATCAAGAGACATGATACTTCATACACACCGACTACACGAACAACTAGAGCTCAGACTAATAGGATTACCATTCCGTATACCAACAAGAACAAGCATATTCTGGAAATTTTCCATAGACATTGGAACCTTCTCATGATTGATGACAATATCAGATCTCTAGTAGACAACACACCTAGAGTAGCATACAAAAACATGCTGTCATTGAACAGGTTACTTTGTTATGATAAAGTTCATACTAATGATAATACCAACACACGGTATGGCACTTTTGCTTGTTCATCCTGCAATCAATGCAGGCACATAGCCAATACCCACATATTCACACACCCTGTTACACATAGGAATTACATTTTCAAACACCATGCAAGTTGTAAGTCTAGGAATCTGGTTTATCTAGCTGAATGCCAGTCATGCAGGAAGTTCTACGTGGGCATGACCACTAGATCCCTAAGAGAACTAATTAGGAACATGTCTATGCAATATCCAGGAGCAATGCATTAAATGCACTTGCAAAACATGTTGTTGATGTTGGTGACAACCACACTTTTAAATTCCAGGTTCTTGAATTGGTAAAGACAGATAGCAGACTGGGTAACGTTAAAGACAGAGTAGAAGAAAAAGAGGGCAAGTGGATTGTAAAATTACAAGCACACAAATTTGGACTCAATGAAAGGCTTTCCATTAAGCCTTTCTTAGCTTCCAGACCACTAAATCATTAGAGTTGTTTGTGGTTTATTTTACTTTATTTTTATCTTTGTATGTATGTTTATTTATATTAAAATTTATTATGGTTTTTAATACTTTTAATGATTTCAAGATATGATGTATCTAAATAACATTATTCTTTTAGCTTTATTACTTTGGAGACATCTGTCTCTTTAATTTAATTATGACATCATGTAAATGGATGCTTAAAAGGAGCCAGATTTAGTAATTCTTTATGTCTGAAGAAGCGTTGGGTGTCAACGCGAAAGCGCTAACTTTCATCACTTGCTGCAGCTCCTGTCGTTTGCAATAAATGAAGTTTCATTTTAACAGGTTGTTATTTGGAGTTATTTGCTGACAAGTTTAAATTCCAGCTAATGGTGCACTCTTTATTCTCTTTTTTATATGATTTGGACTTTTGAATAAGAGTGCTTTACCTGGCAGTGTGTTTTTCTTTGGTTGCTGTTGCTTCTACTTTTACAGTTCTGCCAGGACATGGCTGCTAAATCCAGTCTGCCTTTACCGAATCAAGAAGCTGACAAAATGTTTGACTTGAATGGATTAGTTGATTTCAGTATCAACCCATTACTTAAACTCACCACCTCAGACCTTAATGTTTCATGTGAAGACACAGACTTTTTCAAGAATAATATGGATTTAACCATGATGACTAGGAATCTTGAGAATAAACTCTACAAATTACGCACCATCCAGTGGCAGAGACTTCATATGGAAGCCTGTCTTAAATTTAAGCTAGTGCCACGAGGACTAAGGATTCTTAAAATGCCGACTTTCGGCAATTCTCAACCTAGACTACTAGCACTGTGGCAGAAATGCAATATCGACACCAGTTTTTCCTACTTAAACATCTTAATTGAACATTATGATCTTTCTATCAATGATCTAAAGACTGAAATAACAACTATTTATACAGAATTAAGTGGGAAGTTGAATAGTGAACAGCGTGACATTGTGCTCAGTGACTTAAAGCAAATGTTGTCTTCCCTCGACCTCAAGTGCTTGCGTGACAAGAAACGCAAGCTACAGAGAGATTTCCTGGATTTTACACACTCCCGAGTTTTTTTGTGGCCGAAAGAGAACAACGCTACTAGACCTAATCATACCAGTGGTCCCACTATGAATTCACGTCCATCTTCTGTCACACCTGATGAGCAACGCGTCATCCAATTGATTACTCCTCCCCCATTGACGTCATTAGAAGAAGCCACACAATCGGAGCCTACAGCTTCTGTCACTTCGGATAGACCTAGAGAGACTATTGACGATTTCAACAAGGGCATTTCACCACATTCACGTGTCATCACAACGCAAGCACAATTTCACTCTGATCCTGGTCTTGATTCAGTGTCACGCATAGATAAACCAACATCTGTAAGACCGAAAACGAGTGAATCACGTAATAAACAACTTAGTATTGATTCTTTCGTCATTCAAAATGAAGAAGAGCTTTTTGCACTGGGCGAGGGTCTTCCTTCTTTTCCTCTACCCTTCAGACCCCAGGAGAAAAGAACTTGGTCCCCTTCGATGAGAACCAACAAAAGGAAGTTTATGGAAGAAGAAGCGCCTCACACCAAGAAAGCATGGCGACCGAAAACTTGAGTGGTAACGTTTTATTCTCTGAGACTTACAATTCAGATTGTTTAGTAGTGAATATCTCTAAGTATGGCTTGAGTGTATTTGAACAATCTATCCTTAATAAGGGTTTAGGGTTTATTCCCTCTCACAGCAATGATGTCACTGACATCGTTGTGGATGTGAAAATGTTCACCAGAAACTTAGCCCTTAAACTTTTATATGGCAAAAATGATGAAGTTGTGAATAAACATACTATATTTAAGAAGCCTTCCACCTTTGTTCCTCCTTCACATCCGCTGCTAGAAGCTTTCGAGCAAGCTGTAGAGGACGATTTGTTTAAGTTATATAATGACAACCAAGCTAAACCCCATTTTATAAACTTGACTAAACAAGAGAAACAAGCCTTAGATGATTTAAGAAGGAATGAGACAATTGCTATTAGACAAGCAGACAAGGGTGGAGCCGTCGTTGTAATGGACAGCTCCACATATAGTAACAAAATGATTGCAATGCTATCTGATGCAGAAACCTATCTATCTATATCCAAACACAGTTTAAATGGTCTCATAAAGAATGTTCATGCCATGCTATATGATTTATTGTTGACCAGTGTGATTGAAAATGATTTATATTTGTATTTTGTGGTTGATAAGCCTTTAGTACCTTCCTTCAGAGGTCTTCCCAAAATACATAAGAATGCCACCGATCCACCTTTGCGTCCAATAGTATCCAGTCGAGGCTGGTTGACCGAGCCTCTATCCATTTATCTGGATAAAATTTTGAAGCCAGTAGTTTTGAATACTAAACATATTTTGAAAGACACTACCAATTTCTTAGAGAATCTAGCGATTTTTGAACATTCTTCCTCTTTTAATGACACCTGTATGTTAGTATCTTTAGACGTCAAGTCTCTGTTTACTTCAATACCTAATAACACAGGCCTAGAATACATAAGAGCATTTTTGATAAAAAGTGAACTCACAACGCATATGGTGGATAGGTGTGTGTCTTTACTTGAAATAGTTCTTGAAAACAATGTGCTATGCTATGGAAGTACCTACTATTTACAAACTAAGGGTGTAGCGATGGGCACTCCATGTGCCAACGCATATGCCAACTTGGTGTTGGCACAATGGGAACAGCTATTTGTGTTTAATCATGACTCTGTTTTTCTTGATTCATTATTATTTTATAACAGATTCGTGGATGATGTCTTTTTGTTGTGGGGAGGAACAACTGAACATCTTTTAGATTTTGTAGATTATCTCAATGGAACAACTGATTTTCTGAGTTTTGATTATACTTATTCCCCCGAACATGTAGATTTCTTAGATGTGAGTGTGTTTAAGAAGGGTCATGGTTTTGAAACTGAACTCTTTAGGAAGAGTTGCTGGAGGAATAATTTACTCCACAGAAACAGCATGCATCCTCAGCATGTTTATAGGAATATTGTTCAGAATCAAGTCACTAGAGTCTCCAAACTCACCTCTACATATCCAGCTTACCAACGACAGAAGTCAGATTTAGTAAATAATTTTACAACCAGGGGATACAATAGAAAATCTGTACTTACAGCTGTCTCTGAAGGTGACAGCAAAAGGGACAATGTAGCCATACCCATCATCAAGAGACATGATATTTCATACACACCGACTACACGAACAACTAGGGCTCAGACAAATAGGATTACCATTCCGTATACCAACAAGAACAAGCACATTCTGGAAATTTTCCATAGACATTGGAACCTTCTCATGATTGATGACAACATCAGATCTCTAGTAGACAACACACCTAGAGTAGCATACAAAAACATGCTGTCATTGAACAGGTTACTTTGTTATGATAAAGTTCATACTAATGATAATACCAACACACGGTATGGCACTTTTGCTTGTTCATCCTGCAATCAATGCAGGCACATAACCAATACCCACATATTCACACACCCTGTTACACATAGGAATTACATTTTCAAACACCATGCAAGTTGTAAGTCTAGGAATCTGGTTTATCTAGCTGAATGCCAGTCATGCAGGAAGTTCTACGTGGGCATGACCACTAGATCCCTAAGAGAACGAATTAGGGAACATGTCTATGCAATATCCAGGAGCAATGCATTAAATGCACTTGCAAAACATGTTGTTGATGTTGGTGACAACCACACTTTTAAATTCCAGGTTCTTGAATTGGTAAAGACAGATAGCAGACTGGGTAACGTTAAAGACAGAGTAGAAGAAAAAGAGGGCAAGTGGATTGTAAAATTACAAGCACACAAATTTGGACTCAATGAAAGGCTTTCTATTAAGCCTTTCTTAGCTTCCAGACCACTAAATCATTAGAGTTGTTTGTGGTTTATTTTACTTTATTTTTATCTTTGTATGTATGTTTATTTATATTAAAATTTATTATGGTTTTTAATACTTTTAATGATTTCAAGATATGATGTATCTAAATAACATTATTCTTTTAGCTTTATTACTTTGGAGACATCTGTCTCTTTAATTTAATTATGACATCATGTAAATGGATGCTTAAAAGGAGCCAGATTTAGTAATTCTTTATGTCTGAAGAAGCGTTGGGTGTCAACGCGAAAGCGCTAACTTTTATCACTTGCTGCAGCTCCTGTCGTTTGCAATAAATGAAGTTTCATTTTAACAGGTTGTTATTTGGAGTTATTTGCTGACAAGTTTAAATTCCAGCTAATGGTGCACTCTTTATTCTCTTTTTTATACTAGTAAACCTAGTCTGATTGATCAAAAAATTACAATTTTATGTACTAAAATAATAAATACATATATAATGGTAAACATATAACCTCCCAACAACCAACCACCTAACAACAATAGTGAATCTACATTACCTAATTTATAGAATTTTATAGACACAGTTGTTGTGCATTTCCGAGTTCATGTCTATTTTAAAACATCATTATTTATAAACAAATCATATAATATTATATTTATGTATCATAGCTTAAAATACTCACCAACACTAATTCAGTAAAAATACTGTATGTAATGTACATAAAACTCATATAACTAAAATTGCAAGAAATCAATAAATAATACAGACACTGACAACAATTAATTAAATATAAAAATATGTATATTATTATCTAATGTGCATAAGGTCGTGCAGCTAAGAAGGGTTTAAGTGATACCTTATCATTTAGACCATGTGTTTTACATGCTCACCAGTTATGTAAGTCCTTTTATGTGGGAAAGACTAATAGAACCCTTAAGGAACATGTTAGAGAACATGTTAGGGAACATGTGTATGCCATAAATGAAGTGGATGAAGGAAATGCACTAGCCAGACATGTAATGAGATATGGCACAGTACACAAGTTCAAGTTCAAAGTTTTGGAGTTGATTAAGAAAACCGGTAAGTTAGGGGATGTTAAAAATTACACAGAAGAGCAAGAGAATAGGTGGATAATAAGGCTACAAACACATAAAACACATGGTCTAAATTATAAGGTATCACTTAAACCCTTGTGTTTTGTTCGTATTAAACTACTTTGGATTAAGTCGTGGTGAGCCTCTTTTGTTGTTCTTTCGCTTGAGATGGTGCACATGAGCTAATAATTCAGACTGCCAGACCACTGCTCTGAAACTGTACTTAATTGTATTATTGTACATCAGGAGGGAATCTGCAGAAGAATGGTAAGAGAACTGGAAAGAGATTTTGTTGGAGCAAGATGTGTGCTTCACTTTAGAACAGTGACATTATTCTTTCACATGGACTTCTCTGCACATACAGACCCATCGTCATCATCGTTTCGTGGTCATTCAGCATACCCACCCAAGAAAAAATGGACACGACCTGCCATTGTTACACATATGTGTCAGTGCATTTCAGACTGTGAAATCCAGGCAAGACCTCTAAAAACAGATGTTCAGATATGTCATAACCAAACCAATATCCTTGGATGGACAAATGACCAGATCAATTACTCTTGGTAGGTGAGTGAGAACACTCACATTTTAGATGCATTGATAACCAGATAAATGCCCGCTTATGAACAGATGGTCACAAAAAACAACCAGAGCTGGATAGTTGACCTCTCCAATATCAATAGATAAATGAATGACCAAGTCAGTGTTCATCAATGGATGGCTGGATGACTAGATGTATAAATATTACAGCATGACTTCAGCATTGCAGCAGCCATGATAGATCACAAACCATATACCTCCAGGTGGGTGATGGACTCTGGCATCACAGTAATATATGCAAATAACCAGTGGATGCTTCCAAAGACATGCACACTAAAGACACTCCATATTCCAGCTCTGAGAACTTTATTTTGAAGGAAAATTCAACTTCTGTGTCTATCTAGATATTTAGACCACTAGGACAATTGTAGATGAGCTTCTCAGGGACTAGCCTACTGGCCTGAAAAACCAAACATAACTCTTGAATACAATACTGAATTAATTATAAGGGCAGGAAAGACATAATATTTCAAACTAAACTAAAATTTGTTAGCACAAAGGATTAAGTCTATCAGCTGTTAATAAGCTGTCTCCAATAGTCCAGAGTTAGATTCTCTCTGCTTCCATTTGCCTACTGTGCAACTTTGAGCATGTAACTTAACTAGAAAGTACTCTGGGTAAAATGGTCTAGAATCCTCAGTTGTATCCTGGGCTATATGCTTAGTCACTCTCTATGACTCTGTAATGACACATTAAACTGTATTAATAGCATTGCCAGTACCATACCTGAATAGTTGATGCAATCCAAAAATTGCAATAAAAACCTGATGCAGTATAGTCATGAGTGCATAAATACATATATACTTATTAAGGACTCACTATCATAAATGTGCATGCATATTGATGACTGTAGTACTCTCAAGTATATTCAGTTAAAGTTACATACGAATTTTAAGTAAGCTTTCTTTATACAGATAAGTAGACTCTATTCTGAAATATACATGTGTGTTGCTCTGCAAAGTATTATAGTTAATTTTCTTCCCAAGGTACATAAGGATTGCTATCCAAGGAAGGAAGGAGCAAATGCAATGTGTGCTGATGCTGTTTACATGTGTACTAGGAATGTGCATACATATATATGATCTCAACTAGAAAATACCATTCTGGGACATCATACAGAAAATAAAGGTGCATTAAACCATTCTGTATGTCACTTATTTCTAAATTTCTCTAAATATTACATGATTGGCATACACCTTATATAAATTCTTAACCAATGGTTTTATATTATATCTACTTTGTTATAATTTAAACTGCAGGTTCTATTGTTTTATTTTTGAAGACAGTATCATTATTTTTCTAAAAATGTTTTGTATTAATTTGGAGCTTTTCTCCCAGGGTTTCTGCTGAAAATGGGCTTCTACCCAGTTGGACTTTCCCAGTAATCAAATGTCAATAAATAATTAAACAAATAAATAAATAAATAAATGTGCTACTTATTGCATTTTCATATATACCAGACAAATACATAAAAGGACTGCTGTTTACTTAGAAATCAGTCAAGCAAGCACTATGGCCAGCTGACAAAGCAGTAGACTTGCCTCATCATGGATTAGTTACTGGCTACATGGAACTGTCAAGTATTTATTTCTAACTGCAAAAACAGGCACAGCAGATCAGCAAGAGATGTAGAATATCACTCCACGAACAAACCGCACAGTACAAAAACAATAACGCTACTACAGTTCTCAGCGCGTTTTTGTCGACATACACTTCATCAGAAAAGCTAAACAGTGCTCAGTGTGTGAAATTTATAAGTCAGCTTTTATTTGAATCTACCAATAATATCTCCTAATTAATTAAAATTTTAATACCTTCAATTAACATCCTTATTGTTAAAATTACAGATTTCTTATCAGAGTCAAAATATATAAATGAAATAGATACTTGTTAAATGTTTTATACAATAATTCAATAAATTTAAATACTTAAAAGAACATTACAAACCTAAAAAGTAACCCTCAATATATATGTATAAATATTTAAATACATAAGAGTTCTTCAACACAAATAATACAATGTCACCATCTAGTGGTGAATCAAATAATTTACATGGAAGATTACATAGCTGAAATGTATATAAATAAATGTTGTGTGCTTTAAAATGGCCAGTTTAATTAATACATAAAAAAGTACACGTACCTGTTTACAAAATGTTTGAAAAACATATAAAAAATATATAGAAAAAATATATAAAGTATATATAAAAATATATATATGAATACAACTAATGTATGGGTGAGTAGTTATAACTTAACTGATCTCAATTTTAATACAGGTTTTAAAGAGATCATTTCATTTAAACCTGGGTGGCTGCTAGCTTCAAGTATTAATTGCCAAAATAACTCTCTGTATTCTAAACAGGCCTCCCAAGGACCACCCCTGGGATCTGGGGGTACTACCTCTATGACAAAGAATAGGAATTTGGCTGATTTACATATTAAAGTGTGTTTAAACAATGCATTGTTTGTATTTTCCTTCCTTACGTCATATAGGTGCTCATAAACCCTTTGTGTCAGCCTTCTCTCGGATTTCCCAGTATAAAAGGAATCACAGACCTCACAGGTCACCATATATACCAAACCACAAGTATTGCAATTTGCAAATCCTTTGGTGGTGATGATTTTACCTCTATTTTTCAAAAATATTTTCTCACCTTCCCTAATGTTGACACAGTAATGACAATTTCCACATTGATGTGCACCTATCTTATTGGAGAGATGTGCGACCTGTTTTCCACCCTCCAATATATTCTTAATGTTATGTCCTTTTTTGAATACTACTTTTAAGGGTTCTTCAAAATTCAGATTCAAATCTGAAAAACTGGCAAACCTATTCCACTTGTCATTAATAATCTTTTTAACTATATTGGTTTTGCCATTAAAAGTAATGGTCAAAGCTGAGTTATAATGTTTTTGATCTACTGGAGCATTAATTTTAGTGTTAGTATTACTGAGAATTTTTGTTGAATTCCCCAAGACAGGCAAAAACCTTGTGGTCCTTGCTATTTTGACTCCTTCTATCAGCCTTTCTAGCAAATCATCAGGGTAACCTCTTTCTCGAAACATATTTGCAATAAATACACATTCTATTTGGAAATCTGTCTCATCTGAGGTCATCCTACTAGCTCTTACTAGCTGGCCCTTAACAATTGCCTTCTTTTGATAAGGGGGATGAGAACTAGAAAAGTGGAAGTAGGTGTTAGAAAAGGTCTCCTTCCTGTGTATTTTAGATTTCAACCCCTGATTTGTTCTCTGTATGCACACATCTAAAAAACTAAGTTGGGAACTATCTAATTTGTAAGTAAATTTAAAAAAAAATCAGTAGTACTTGAGACATATTCATAAAACTCAAGAAACTGGTCAGCAGTACTATTCCAAAAAAGACAAATGTCGTCCAAGAAATGACCATAGTAATTCCAATAGATTTTGAATGGGAATTAAACACGAATTTGTTTTCCCAACTAAGTAATATAATGTTAGCATATATGGGGGCACAATGTACACCCATGGCTACACCCTTTAATTGTCTGTAGTAATCACCCTGAAAGTATATAAAATAGAAGGCCACTGGCAAGAAAAACTGTTTCAATTTTATGAAAATAAACTTTTATTTTTTTATGGCGGATCTCAGTCATTTAAACCAAGGGCAGTGGCACGCAAACACGGGGGTGCCGAAAAAAAAGGGAAAAACTGCTTTATAACAGAAATCTGCATTTTGCCATTACAGTTAATGGCATGCAGAATGTAAACAAGACAAGGGAGCACTGGTTGCCAAGGGGAAAGGGTGTGCTTGAGAGTTGTAACTATGGACCTACACACTGCGGTATGCAAATGAAGGGACCTATACTGAATCACAGATTTCTACCTACTGGCAGCCTGCACCTAACCGTGCAGGTGCAGGAAGAGGGAACCATGTAGGCAGGACAAGAGGATGACTTCAGTAGGTGGTGTGTCATGCCTGGTGCAAACTTATTGTGAGCCCTGCTGCCCATGTTTGCTCTTAGCTAAGCACAGCTAAAGAAGGGTGTGTGTCTCACATTGTTGAGCACTGTTTTCCCTGCTTAAATGGGTGTGAGTGCCGCGCACCGGGTTTTAAACAAAAAAAAAAAAAAAGGAAATAGCAGCTCTGTTCACATCTGAGCACTGGGTATGTGTGGAGTGCCTTGGGGCTTAAACAGGAAGGCAGTGGGAAAGGAAAACAGCAGTAGGAAGGCAATCAAGTAGAACTAGCATAGCTGGCAGGTGAAATGTATCAGAATCAGCCAATTACATAGGCAGCAGCCAAGCAAACTACTATAAGCTATGCAAACAGCTTTCAGTCTGTTTTTCCCACAAACTCTACACCACTGGTGTACACAGATGGGGAAATTTTACCTGACACAACTAACAAAATGTTAGAGGCCGCTGTCGCTCTCATACATCAATATGTGCAAGAGGCTGAGGGTGGTGAGGATGTGAATGCTGACAACAATCACACAGAGAGAAGTACTGTTGCCTGGCCACCATACATGTTGTGTATTTCCGACAAAGCAGTGGGCTGCTGTGAAGATGTGTGTCACTAACTAGTGGGAAGTATATGGGCTTGGGACATCTGCCCGTCCAGTTAATATGTGTTAGGACAGACAGGAGGGTGTGAATGCATCAACTGTCTGAGCTTATCTAGTCCAGTATTTGTGATATATCCTCACTTTCATAGCTTTAAACATCCCCTTTGTCAGGCTTGTTCCACATTTCTTGAACTAAGGAGTTCTGCC